>NC_041711.1:3456992-3733753 GCF_900700375.1 Denticeps clupeoides
TTGAACAGTATGGACGTGGTTTGGTAGAGAACAGACCTGACCTCGGGCACCGGAGGATTGTGGGTAATGGAGTAACACGCCCTTCCCAGAGTTCATTTCTCATCATTTGAATCAGCCTGCATTCTTACGACTGGCCATTCCAGTATTCACACTCTAATTACACACACACACACACACACACACAAACACATTTAGTGGTTAATGTACACAGTCTGTACAGCTGTGTGTACCTTTACAAGCCCAGGCCTGATATGATGAATATGATGGTGTGTGTGTGTGTGTGTGTGTGTGTGTAAGAGAGAGAGAGGATACTTGTTTTGAGTGCCAGTGTTTACATTGTGCGATGACTCACCACATCTGAGCATACAAATGATTCCCTGTTTTCATGTGGGTCCTTTTGTGTGTGTGTGTGTGTGTGAATGTCCTGATAGCAACAGCTCACCTCATTGATGGTAATGATTGCAGTTCAAAGTGTTGGTGGGAAAACCTAACCCTGCTCACCTAACACACACACATATGCACACACTCATTGGGGCAGAGGTGGCCTAGCGGTTAAGGAAGCGGCCCCGTAATCAGGAGGTTGCCGGTTCGAATCCCACTGAGGTGCCACTGAGTAAAGCACACTGCTGTCAAGGCTGTCCACTGCTCACCAAGGGTGATGGTTAAAAGCAGAGGACACATTTCACCGTGTGCACCGTGTGCTGTGCTGCAGTGTATCAATGACAATCACTTTTGTTTTCAGCACTGATACTGAGAACTTTTGTCTCTGTTCTTTACACACTTTTTAATGTACACAATAGAAAAATGCCTTTGTGTGTGTGTGTGTTCTGCTGTTAACTCTGTGTGGTCAGCATCGGGTTATTCCTTTATTTCCTTTGTTGCTGAGTTAGGTCAACAGGTGTGTGTGTGGGGGGGGCATGTGGGGTTCCTTAGGCTGTACTCTATGTGTGTGTGTGTGTGTGTGTGTGTGTGAGATTGAAACTCAAGCTGCTGTTGGCATGAGACTGTACGCCCACCACGGGTGGCGATGAGTGATGGGCGTGAGCTTGAAGGACTGTGGCAGGACATCGAGGCATCCCAGAATCCTCGGAGACGCCACAGTCTGGCTGAGCACCTGTGTGAATGGTTGTGTGAATATTAGTGTGTGTGTGTGTGTCATCCATTGTGCCTCAGTGCCAGATTTTGTGTTTTAACTTTTGTTTGGTTTTGTTTTGACTTGAATTCGAGTGTGTGATCTTGAGGGTGTTTTAGCATGAGATGTTGAGATTCTGATAGCACCCAACACACACACACACACACACACACACACACATCCACGCCCTTATCCAGAGCAACTTACAATCAGTAGTTACAGGGACATTCCCCCTGGAGACACTCAGGGTTAAGTGTCGTGCTCAGGGACACAATGGTAGTAAGTGGGGTTCGAACCTGTGACTTTGTGGTCTTCTGTTGTCCCACTAGGCTAAAAATGTTTAATCACTTGGCCTCATATTCCAATATTAATATCGCTCACATAATTTCACAAAGCTTGTCTAATGAACCATACCCACCATAATTCACACAAATTACATCAGACAGCAAGCCCTGAACCTGGGGTGTCCAACACTGAGACATGCAGACATTTCAGTGGCTGGACCCCGAAACAGAAATAAGTGGTGGCACCAGGAGCGACCAGGGGATTTGTGCAGATATGAGAATTTTATGACGGGTGCCACGCTCCACCAGTCTGTGTGTCTGTCCGTCCGTCCCGTCCTTTTTTTTTTTTTTTTTCCAGGCGGAAAGCAGAAGTGAAGGTCTCTCTCTCTCTCTCTCTCTCACGCAGGGAAGAGTTTCACTCTCACCATCACCGTGTTCACCAACCCCCCCCAGGTGGCCACTTACCAGCGAGCCATTAAGATAACGGTGGACGGTCCCCGAGAGCCCCGACGTGAGTGACCCCGCAATCCCCATCGCGCTCAGCCTGAATTCTTCCGATCGATTTATTGAGTCATCGGCGTGTCGATCAATCATCCCGCTGCATTATGAAGCTGCTGTGTGTGTGTGTGTGTGTGTGTGTGTTGAGGTACCGCTATCTGCATATGCTGAGGCAGGAAAATTGTTTTTATTTTTTTCATTTCTCTTTTTGCGTTCACTTGTGGTTTATAAATTGGATTTGTAGGCTTCAGTGTGATGTTATAAGAATTAAGATAAAATGGTAACTACTGAGCGGTGGTCTCCAGCTGTGTTGCCAGATTTGCTGGTCTGGGGAAATTGCTTGTAGAAGAATTCTCAGTTCGTATCTGCAGATTTGTGTGCATTTTTGGAGGATCTTGGAGTCTACGTTCAATAAATAATACATTTATTTGCTGGAATGTGTAATGAAATCAATCCAGGGCGTCAGGACCTTTTGCTTTAGTCCTAGTAAACGCTGAAAATATTCATACTAAATCAGCATTGTTAAAATTAGTTATTTGTGCCTTTTTTTTCTTTCTGCGAATATTGTGTGAGAGTGTGTGTGTTTATTAGCGGCCAGTATTACTGGTGTCTGCCGGCTCCCCGGGTTTTTATTCCCTGGCCGAGTGTTATTCCCGTGGTTATTCCGGTCGGGAATCTGCTCCGTGGCGGCGCCGCGCGTTCAGTCTCCTGGCCTCGTCTTCAAAGAGCTCGAGCGCCAGCTCCAGTTTCAGAAGGACTTCCTCCCAGCGCATGTGTGTGTGTGTGTGTGTGTGTGTGATGGTTTAACACAGCTGAGAGCCCCTCCCGTCTTTTTTTTTTGTTTCTTCTTCTCTTTTTCTTTCTCTCATCACCTGCAGACTTGAATCCCTCCTTTATTAATGTGAGAGTAGACCTGTGTCACCCATACACACACACACACACACACATTCTTTTATCTGTAAACACACAAATACACCCCAACCACATGGTTACTGTCACACACACATTCCTCCAGTGTCTGACCTTCAATCCAAACCTACTCATACTCCCTGCAGAATAACCTTTTATTACTATTAATATGTCCAATTTAGGCTTGTGTAATGTGTGTGTCTGTGAGTGTGTTTTTATATTGATAATTAAACAAATTTTAAATGTTGTTGCACGGAGAAGTTTTTGGAGTTTAGGGTTTTTGGATCAGTATTAGGAAGTTAGTATAGTAATTTAATGCTACTGTACTGTACAGTTGTGCCCGTTCTTTAGGTTTCAGAGGTGGAGGGCTGGACTGGTTTTAGAATTGTCACACACACCCACAATGATACAAAACCAAATCTGTGTGTGTGTAGGACACCGTCAGAAGCTGGAGGACTCGATGAAGCCAGGCTCGCTAGCGTTCTCCGAGCAGCTGCGGCGCAGCGCCATGCGGTGTAGCCCGAACCCAAACGTGCGAAACCCGCACGGCACCCCGCCCTTCAACAGCCCGACACACACACAGATCACCGGTGAGTACACACACACACACACACACACACACATATAACCAGTGAACCAGACTCTTCCTCATCAGACAGAATAAGAAAATATTTTTTAAAATAAGAATGCAAAATTGTCCCCAATAGATTAAAGGTCAGCCAGCCATGCTGCTCTTTTTTTATGAACAATATATATATTTTTTTATATAATATATACATACTTCAGGTTCTATTAGCAGACTTATCTCCCTTCGACACAGAAAAATATGATATAATTTCCTCACAACCACGCCTATAAAGTGACTGGTTAGACGCGTCCACCAGACACGTACGTGGAAAATTAAATCCCACCAAACAGGCATAAGGACTGATGAGGTAGTGTGAGGATGGGAGGAATAGGAAGATCTTATACAGAGATGATGCCTAGATATCAGTTAAAGGATCCAAATAATTGAGGATTTAGTAAGAAATTATTATTCATCGGTCTGCAACATTGGTGTTGGGGAATTTTTCTTTTTGCATCTTCTCTGCATACCTCACTTAAGCAAGATTGAGGAAGGTTAAATGTGCTGAAAGTTTTTAAGGTTTCAAAAAATTTTGGGAACCAGGGTAGAATATTTTACATTTACATTATATTTTTCTCACGATCCTTGATGTTTTGTGCGACTGTGTTAATTGTGCTAAAAGAGTCTTGGAAAAAAATTCATTGTAGCTATGCAACCATAAAAATTATTATAACCTAGTCATAGGGGTGAATATTTCTGCAATTGTGTGTGTGTGTGTGTGTGTTGGGTGGGGGGATGTGATCTTTGCTTGTTGCTGGATGGGGAGTTACAGAAGAGAAGTTATCGTGCATATGGTGTCATTTCTATGTCAGACATCAACACAAGAAGTATAGAGTACAGAATAAAATATGAAGCTTTATTTTAGCTCATCCACAAACATGGGCCATAAAAAATATAACTGCTAGTGTCACTGTAAAATGTAACACGTTCTTTATATTCTGAACGCGTTTTAAATAAAAATGATTTTAAATACAATAATATTAATTTTAGTAATATAATATTTGAAATTTAACAAATATTGGGCATGGAACAGCTGCCGCAGAAACAGAAAGGCATTTCTGGTTGAGTATAACTATATATAATATAAAACATAGTTATAACCATTTCTACTACTATATATGTATAGTACAAATAACAGTAAAAATATTTCGTATTTTACCCAAAATCACAATATGACCGGCCATTACCAAAACCTTACCCCAAACTTTAACCACTTCTTAACTTAAGGAAAAACTACCAAATTACCAATAATTGTTGCTATTAAGCAAGGTTGCTATTTAGTCCACCATGGTGCACCGGAGATGGTATTTGTGCGTGCTTGTGTGTAAATGTCATGTGTCATGGCCCTCTGTGTCGCCCAGAGAGATCAAATGAGGGTGGCTGTGGTAGGATGCCTGGCTCCTACCACAGCAGTGGCAGTGGCTCTCAGCCAGGGCAGGTACAGGTCGAACTGGAGAAATGTTCTCAGATGTTCTTGTTCCTGTCTAGCAGCGGAATTTCCAACCTCGTTGGAGTTTATTGAGAGATGATCAGTAGCATTTTTACAGTAGTCAAGTCGACTGCAATATATTATCTTCACGCTTGTTACCATGGCAGTGCATTCTGGGAAACGGCACACGCAGAAATCTGGCCTCAGACCTGCTGCACTTCTCGTTTTTCTGCGATGCACTGAGTTTCCCAACGCTGCGAGAGAGCGCATCTCACTAACACACACACTCGTGCAGCCGGTTTCTCTTCCTCTTCAGGCACACAGATGCGCGAGGTGTGTGTGCGAGTGTGTGTGTTTGAATTTTGAGGATGATTCCGAGCAGGAGGAAGTCGGTTGCGCTGGGGAGGAAGTGAGAGTCAGCTGACGCGAAGGACACTATTCAAAACACCACCAGATATAGACAATATACACTCCAGCTCTCCCGCCACGTTCTTGCTGAAAGATCACCTCGGTTGTCACCTGTCACCTCGGCCACATTGTTAGAAACACACACCCATGGAGGGGCGGTTTCTGACTACGGGTAGAAGGAGGGTCCAGCAGCTGTCCCATAGCCAGGCGTGGAGTAGATGGAGCCCATGATGCATGGTGGTCTCAACAGCCAACATCACTGGCGTTTCTGCAGTGATCATATGTAAACAGACTCAATGTTAGACTAAGGCAACCTGAAACTTTAATAAAATGTTGATCTTTCATTGAACACAAGTCAGATAATAAAGAATACATTACTGCTGACTGGTAATATATACCAGATCACTGGAATAAAGGGTTAAAGCAATAACCAAAAAAAATAATAAATAAAAACACAATACCAAATACAGACAGTATAAAACAGTACACTAGACATTCTCGGTAGGGGGGAAAGTCTGTGAAATTGAAGGGATTGTCTTTGTGAAACACTGCAGCACAGCACACGGTGACCCTCTGCATTTCATATCCATCATCCTTGGTTATTGGTTATATATATTGGCTATATATATCGGACAGGAAGCGGCCCCATAGCCAGAAGGTTGCCGGTTCGAATCCCGATCCGCCAAGGTTCCACTGAGGTTCCGCCTCATGGCTGCCCACTGCTCACTGATGGTTAAATGCAGAGGACACATTTCACCGTGTGCACCGTGTGCTGTGCTGCAGTGTATCACAATGACAATCACTTTCACTTTCACTTTATATATGGCCAGAGGCTACTTTGAAAGCGACCAGCTAAACGACCCTACAAATAAATCCAGTTTCCAACTTAACATTCTTATGTATAAAAAGGTCGAGGCAAAATGCACCTAAAGTAAATAGCAAAAGAAAAAAATATGTTTAGTGGACAAATGTCAGTGGATTTCCATCTCATCCACTTTCTTCTTCTGGAAGAAGTGTGTCAGCTGTGTGGCTTCTGTAGGTACCTACACAAACAAACGGCTGAAAAAGTCATGTAACTATGCAAATCATCAAAGTTGGAGACCTGAGTGTCTCCTGCACCATTTGATCGGCCTCTGATCCTGCAGGCACAAATAGCTATGGGAGTGTTGCCAACGGAAACCGTTATTAAGTCATTCTAGAGAGCCCAATAACCCCACCCCCAACACACACACACACACACACACACACAACTTCTCTTTTCATAAGAGGGAAAATGAAGAGCAGCTGGAGCAATCGAGTGTGTGTGTGTGTGTAACAGGATGACGGTTGGTGTGTTGCTGAGCGTATTTCTGGGTTTTTGTTTGCATTTGAGGAAGTGTGGATTCTGGTTTGAGGTCTGTGTGTGTGTGTGTTGAGGTTTGCGGTGTGTGTTTGTGGTGATGGGTGTGTGCTAGTGTGGTAGTAGCTGACCATTCGTACAAATCATTCTGTGTGTGTGTGTGTGTGTGTGTGTGAGTGTGTAATAAAGGCACTGTTTACAATTTAGATTTACTGGAAAGAAACACAAACGTTTTTTCCTTTTATCGCAAAAGTTCATGAAACGCAGGAATTATTCATGGAAATGTTGGCACAGTAAAGTAGCCAGTAACGTTATGCAAGAGAGACAGACATTAATAATCACTGTGCTAGCAACATAGTGCATGTTTGTGTGTGTGTTCTCTGGCTGTATGTGAGAGTGCAGTGAAGAATGTGTGTGTGTGTGTGTGTGTGTGTGTGTGCGAGACCCCAGTCGAGGCGACTGAGCCACAGCACCGGATGCTGAGTCTGCCTCCAGCCGCCCACCCAGCCATGTGTGACTCCTGCCCCAGATCAGAGCGCCATGCCTGGGGAGGGGAGGCAGGCGAGGAGGGGGCTTGGCAGCGGGCCTGTGGAGGGGTCTGGCTGCAGTTGAAACGGGGGTCTTCGGAAACCTTTGGCGGCGGAGGGCAATTTGCTTCCTCTGCGTGCGGCCGCCGCGTCCGTCTGCGTGTCTGCAGGCGTTTATTGTGCCGCTGGGAAATAGTTTCTTGCTGTATGGCGCCCTCGCATCTTCGCTTTCTTCTCTACTCGGGGCTTTCTGCTTTCTTCACGTCATTCTCTCCGCCTCTTCCTTTCTCTCCGCACCACTATCAGTCGGCAAGTGTGTGTATGGCTTTATGTGCAGACCAGACGTTTCATAACCTATAGTCTAAATTAAAAACGACACGTGGAAATGTTTTAATGGGTTTTATTTTATTTATTGGTAGGTGGCCAAATGTGTGGCCTTTAGTGTGTGTGTGTCTGTGTGTTGGTTGGTGAGATAACCAGAGGTGTAAATTCATTTATTAATAGGTCAGAATATTTCAGCCTTGCTCCTGGGAGTGTGTGTGTGAGAGAGAGAGCGAGAGAGAGAAAGAGAGAGAGAGAGAGAGAGTACATTCGAGATGAGAAACAACATGTGTTATTTTTTATTGCGGTGAGCCCGGCTGCCGAATGCTGATTGGTTGGTTTGGTTCCAGACTCCAGGCAGATGCCGTCTTCTCCTTCCTGGTCGTATGAGCAGACGTACCCATACCTGGGCCAGATATCCACACCAGCCGTCCATCCGACGACCCCCATATCTCCGAGCCGCAATTCTATACACTGTAAGAGAACACACACACACATATAACACACACACCCTGCATGTGTCAATAAAAAAGAAACAAAACGAAACTTTTTCCAACTGTCGTCTTGCAGGTACTGACCTGACAGCATTCAGTGACCCCCGTATGACCCTGGAACGACCTTTCACATCTCTGCCCACGATTCCAGACGGCCGCTTCTCTGACCCGCGCATGCACTACCCAGCAGGAGCCTTCCCCTACCCCCCCACGCCGGTCACCAACGCCATTGGCATCGGCATGTCGGCCATGACCGGCCCCACCGGCCGCTACCACACCTACCTGCCCCCGCCCTACCCCTCTGGCTCCTCCCAAGGCCAGGGCGGCCCCTTCCAAGCAAGCTCCTCCCCCTATCACCTGTACTACAGCACTGCTGCCGGGTCGTACCAGTTCTCCATGATGACGGGGGCCGGCGGGGGAGACCGCTCCCCCCACCGCATTCTGCCCCCCTGCACTAACGCCTCCACCGGCTCCACCCTCCTCCACCCCTCCTTGCCCAATCAGATTGAGGTTGTCGTGGAGACGGAAGACAGCCACAGCAGCTCCCCCACCAACATGGCCGCCGAGGCGGTGTGGCGCCCGTATTGAGCGCGATGGACTTTTTACACTGAAAAAGCATGTCAGACCTTCCTGTTTTCCAGCCGATAGTTTGTCAGCATCATTTCTATTGTTATTATTATTATTATTATTATCGCTGTAAAAATGATAGTTCATTTTATAGTGCCGGGCCGTCTCATTTCCAGCACACTTTTCCTCTCTCTCACAGCCCTGAAAGACTGTTTTAAGATGGAAGGGACTCAGGTTGTGTGTTTATCTCTCTCTCTGTGTCAGTGCTGGAGAAGTGTGCAAGAGACACAGTAAAAAAACAGTAAAAGACGTCACAGACTGCCTACTACACGACTTGTTGTTGTCACCTTTTTTTTTTTTTTGGTTTTATTTCGGAATATAAAGAATTGTTGTGAATATAAAGGTGATCCTGTAGTTTCTCCAGCCACATCGAGTCGGGTCCAGGAAGTGAAGTGGTGGCCTGTCTTTCTTCTCTCTCTCGTGCTCTCTCCCTGTCACCCAATGCTGATTGGACAGTTCAGGCCGGACTGCTGACCGGGTGCCAGCGTTGGATGGACTGCTTATGGCTATTCCTGACCCCCCGGAATTTACAAGCCCCAACCTGCCCTCGGCCAGTCCCCACACACACACACACACACACACACACACACTCTCTCTGCCAACTGATGTCCTTTTGTCTTTCTTGGACACACACACATAGGAAGGGAGGCTCTACTAAATAAAGTCAGACGGGTCCCTGATACTGATGCGAACTGTAATCCGGCTCTAGGACAGCAGCCAAAGGCTGTAAAACCGAGCAGAGCAGCACGACGCCCCGACACACACACAAACGCACACACACACACACCAGTGCAGAGAACATGTGTGTGTACATGACAGATGAATGAATATAAACACGAGTATAAACCAGATTAATCTCTTCTTTTTTTTTCATTAAAGAGGCGAGACTGGATAATAGTCCGGCTTTGTCAGGCCAAGACACGCAGCAAGAGTAAAAAAAGTTCCCTTTTACGTCACTTCAGGCGGGTAGATGGTTCAGGCTGCAGTGTACAACCTCCCTGAACAGAGAGCAATTGTCATGTTCAACATGAAAGATATTCATATTCATATAGTTTATTGCAATTATTGATCCAATTGTTTGGTGAAATTCTTCGCCACAGCAGAACATGATTCATGCTCACCGTTTTATACTTTTGTAGAAAATTGACGCAGGCACTCCGTTGGGTTTTCAGCCACACTGGGTGCATGAAAAGTTTTTTTTTATGATAAGGTGTGGTGAAGCCATAAACTCACCATGTTTCAGTTACAATCTGCTCACTGCATGATTTCTAGTCTACTACTCACATGTAATAGGACAGGCATGAAAATAGTAAGCAGGACACTGGAATACACCATTAACGGTAGTTGATGGACTCTGTGTCTCCTACCTGTCACTCCAGCGTCCTCCTTCTTTCTCTGTGTCCTGTTGAATGGAATGGAAATGACATGGAACCGGTACAGGGATAAGAAAGCCCCTTGAACAATACCCTCCTGGTGTCATATGATATGTCAGACCACAAAAAAAAGATGAATAAAAAGGTGGAATTACTTGATCTTGGAAATTGTTGCTCACAAGCAATCATTTTATTTGGATAAAATTTGTATTAAAATGATGGACTTGATGAACAAACAGTAAAGTGCCAAATACAAACCATTGAAAATAATTAAGGTTAAACATCAATTGAATATTAATTTATTGCAGAGTTTATTTATACACATTCATACACATCATGAAAGAAAACGACTCAAATGTTTCTCTGAGCAATGTTACAATATTGTTCTCCATCTGTAGACTTTTACTTGTAGGATATCATTCATTATTTTACAGAGTTAATAATAAATTAATAATAAATGTTCTTGAACATTTTCACACTCTGGAAGATTAATTGGTTTCACTGCTACGTAACTGCACAGTACCGTACACATGGACTGTGTAGTATTTAGGGAGGGGTGCATTATTTTAAACCTGTTGGTTGCGGAGTAAAAGTATTTGCATGATTAATTAGATGATGGCTCATTAGTCGAGGCCTGTATTTTGGTCGCACTCGCAGAGCAGCATCGCCATCTAGCGACAGCCCGAGCTACACGGGCATCTGCACTGTAGTAGAGGACAACTTGTGAAACAGAACAAATATAATTATACCACAAAAAGCTTTTTTTAAATATGTTATTGTGTGTCATATGTTGTGTCTATTGAATCAAGTGTTATACGTGAGCTGCTCCACTGTGCCTTCTAAATTGCCCCTCGGGGACAAATAAAGAAATGTAATGTCATCTAGATTATTGATACTAAATACAAGATTGCTTTTTGAATATTCTGTAATATGGCATGTGTAATATGTACATATCGTGGATGAAAAATGCGCTTTTCTTTATTAATGATAATAATGTTTTGTCGGTGGAAGACGTAAGTGCGCATGTCCGCTGAAGCCCCGCCTCCGCGTGTCACCGGAAGTCGTCGCGACGCGCGGAATTTCGTACTGTTGTCGTGAGTGGAGCGCGGAGTTTACATTTTCGACTCGCCACTCGCGTTTTGTGCGACGTCGCCGTCGCCGTCGCGATGGAGCGCCCGGGCTACTCCCCGAGCTTTAAACGGCCCGCCGACGTCATGCGGCAGCGCAGGAAGCGCGCGCGCAGCGAGGGCCCCGGGCGCGTCCCCGTCACCGCGGCGACCCCGCCGCCGGGCGCGTCCCCGCTGGCGCAGGGCCGCGGCGCGGGACGGAAGCGCCGCAACCCGTTCGCCAGCATCGAGAACCGGTACGAGAGCCCGGCCAAGAGGGCGGAGAACCCGGCAGGGCGGCCGGCCGGCATCGGCCCGGCCCTGCAGGAGCACCTGCTGCTGGAGAACCGGGCAGCGGAAGCTCCTCTGGAGGTAACCGCGGACAAAATCCACGTCTTTACGTGCAAACTCTCCAAATAAAATAAGCTGATTTAAAACGTGCTTTTATAATCAGTAGTGACAGGGACAGTCCCCCCCTGGAGACACTCAGGGTTAAGTGTCTTGCTCAGGGACACAATGGTAGTCAGTGGGGTTTGAACCTGTGACCCTAGTCTTCTGGTTTACAGGCGAGTGTGTTACCAACTAGGCTACTACCACCCCAAATATATATGTCATTTTAGACGTGAAACAAAACAAGCTGGTGCTACATGGAACATTTAAGCAACGTTTACAGACAAACCGGCTACATAAAGGACAAACGGGACATCGACACTGCAAGAATAACAATTAACAAAGCAAAAAAAGTGGACAACAATGAAACGGACAGTGCTAAACTAGAGAAATTAATAATAAATGTGCAAAATGGAACTGTGCAATAATATTACTCATTATAACAGGTAGTGTGTGTTTGTGTGTGTGTCAGTCCAGAGTGAAATTGAAGTGATTGTTATTGTGAAACACTGCAGCACAGCACACAGTGAAATGTGTCCTCTGTATTTAACCATCACCCTGAGTGAGCAGTGGGCAGTGCCCAGGGAGCAGTGTATGGGGACGGTGCTTTGCTCAGTGGTACCTTGGCAGATCGGGATTCGAACCGGCAACCTTCTGATTACGGGGCCGCTTCCTTAACTGCTAGGCCACCACTGCCTCTCTATGTCTGAAAGTTGAGTCGTGGCAACTGGACTTTCTTTGTTTAAGGTAGAGACGTTTCATTCTGCATCCACAGAACTCTATCAACTACCTCTCTAGGCCACCACTTCACCACCACAGAGAGGAAAGTCCCTGAATGTTCAGGTGTCTGAAGTGGAGAAAGCAAGCGTATATACTGATATAATACAAAATACATATACAAATACATGTATATATACATACAGTACAGGCCAAAAGTTTGGATACACCTTCTTATTGAATGTGTTTTCTTTGTTTTCATGACCATTTACATTAGTAGATTCTCACTGAAGGCATCAAAACTATGAATGAACCAAACCATCTCGATTGGGTTCAGGTCCGGTGACTGTGGAGGACCGGTACATAACTCCACATTCATAGAATGAGAAGGTGTGTCCGAACTTTTGGCCTGTACTGTATATATAAGTATAACATTTCCATTTAAGAAATGAGGCAGGTTAACAAAGTTTTTTTTTTTTTTTTTTAATTCAGTGTCTTCCCAATGTTTATTTGCCCAAGACTTTTTTATGTTGACTTTAAATGCCCAAGCATTAAAACGGCAATTAAATGTGATTTGTCGTATTACATTTGCTCTTTTTCCTAAACGGGATTTGGGGAAAAATGAAATGTATTTCATAGGACCCTACTTTCACTATCTTCCAGAAAGCCGCGTCTCTGTCGGACGAACGTTCTTTGTTCGAGGAAGATGACAAAGTGACTCCAGAGACAACGGTAACCTAATTAGACAAGAGCAGTAATGTCACCATGACTTCTAATATATATATTCTTATAGGAACAACATATTTTGCATCGCACAATTGAGTAAAATATAGTGGAGTTAAAAGTAGTTTGCATGGGGGGAGGGTTGGTACATTTTGTGTGTAAATTCAGACATGGACCACAGAGGGTCTTTTTAATTATTATTATAATAATATATGCTCAGAGTTCGATCGAGGACGTCCCCCCAGCCTCGGCCGTGTGTGGCGAGTACCCTGCCGACTGGAGTATGAAGACGCGTCTGCTCTTCACCTCCAGCCTCTCCTTCTCCTGGGCGGAACACCCGAAGGCGCAAGAAGAAGCCCTGGGTCTGACCCAGCACTGCAGGGCCGAGCACAGCAGCGTGCCGCAGAATATGCAGGTATCCGGCCTGAAACTCATTTCCTGTCATGGCTGGCGGTGATGAAGATGCACCACAGTGCACAGTGTCACTTTTTCTCCATGTAAACGGCATCGTGTCTCACCATGTTCTGAACATGATTTCCATGATGCTATCAAAAAAATAAATACAATTCTGTGGATTCTTTTGCTGCACTATTTCAGTGGGGGAAGTCCACAGGTTCGCCGGTCTGTTTGGCTGCAGAAGGTGTTCCTGAGAACCTCCACCTCCTATCAGCTCCTAAACTATCCCATTTATATTTAGCAGGCCCTATATACTACTATATGCCTGACATCTTTCTTTAAATGTACTTGTTTTTGAGAATTCTTATTGCTTTTTATTTAGCTACAGTATTGGGAAATTAACTTTGCAGTGATGTAGGGATTTTGTAATTATTAATTTTATGATGTTTTTTTTTTTTAATTGATAGGTAAGCAAGTTCCAATATTAGTCTGGTAACATTGGCAAAGACTAAAAAGGAAAGGATGTTTGGAAGTAATAATGATCCATGATCCAACCCTGATTGCCAACAAGTTATGTGTTAAGTGTGTTGCATGCATAGCACAAATGCACAAATTTTGGAAAAGATACTTTAGATACAGTATTAGGGGACCACTAAGACCTACAAAAGAAGCAAAAACATTTTTCATGATTTTTTTTTTTTCCCCTCCTCCCTTTGTTGCGTCCCCTGGGCGGATGGTGCCTTTATCGTTCAGACACAGTAAACATTACAAAATAATGCTTTCCTCGTCTACCACTGGAGTCGCAATGAAGCCAAGCGCTACATGCGCTTCGTCATATTTCCACGTCTTCCTTGTCTCTCTCCGCTGGTTTGTTCACTGCTCTTCATATATCCTGTGTGCTCTTGCCCTTCTCCGTGCGTCAAAAACAGCATGTACCACCGAGTCTCACGCGCCCCACTATTTGAGAAGCGCCACATTAGTGAATGTGCCTCAAGCACTATAGAGGATTGGAAATAGGGCTTCTAATTGACATCTATCATATGAAACTCATTTTAACTGGTGTACCGATGTTGATTTTGAGCATCACTGTGCTTTTCCGATATGGTGAAACTGTGATTAACCGTTCAGGAGCCACGGAGCTGCCCGGAGTTGCGGCGCAGTTTCCAGCAGTGTCTGCAGTACTGGCAGCACCCCTCTCTGCCGTGGCTCTCGCTTTTCCCACGCATCGGCGCAGAGCGCAAGTTTGCAGGCAAGAGCGCCCCCTGGAGTCAAGACTCTAGCGTCCAGCAGAGCATGATGAGCGAGTGGTGAGTGGGGTTGTTTTTTTGGCGACCTGTCTCAATTTAAGTTTTAGTCTAGTCTTTGCATCAAGCTGTCATTTTAGTCTTACTCACGTCCAGGCTCTTTTTATTCTAGTCAGTAAGTCTGAAAGTAGTCTAATTTTTGTTAGAGAAATTATTTTAGTCAACGAGAACTGATGACATTTTAGTCAGTGAAAACCGTATTTTAGTCTCTTTTTGTAATGCAATTCTATTTGACCCAGTCAATATATTACAAGTACCTAGTAGACAAAAACATTTTCTTAAATTAAACAAGGTTATCTTATTATTATATTATTGTTACCTTATAGACTCAAGAATACTTTACATCCATTCCAGACATGGAAGACGTTCTTTTCCACGTCATTGTAAAGAACCTCAGCGTTCTTTTCCAGCCACCTGCTACTTCTGAAATCTAATTAAATCCACGATTGTGTATTGTGACGTCAACTGTGCCACCAGAAGGGAGATACAGGAAACAGACAGTACGATATAATTACACAATTAAACAGGAGGAAATTATGCCTCGTTTTTTGTCAATGGAAATATCGACATTTTAGTATAGTTTTTATTTTGTAAACATATTTAGTCAGATTTTTTTCAGCAACAATATTACATGATATATTTCATTTTAGTTCTCATCACGTGACCAGCATGAAAAATCATGTGAAAAAGGTTCGTCGATGAAGATATTTCATCCATTTCGGTTGACGAGAACAACACTGCTGAGCCAGCAGCGCCCCGCCCTGAGCGTAAAATTCTGACCTCTCTGTTCCGCCGTTGTGACAGGTCCGTCAGCCTGACCTCCCTCTACAGCCTGCTGAAGGCCCGTCTGTGTCCGTATTTCTACCTGTGCTCCTACCAGTTCACGGCCCTGTTCCGAGCCTCGGGTGTCGGCGGCTCGTCCGGCCTCACTGCTCTCCTCGCCCCGACCACCAGGGGGCTTCGCGAGGCCATGAAAGCAGAGGGTGGGTCCATGCACCAGCCCCTTCACACTCAACATGTTCTGCTGTTCCAGCTACGGCTCTCTGTTGCATTTTAACTGGATTATTCTTATTTTAAGGAATTGAATTCACACTTCCTTTGCTGGACGAGAAGAGAAAGGAACCTCAGCCCACAGACCGAGAGGACACGCCCGGCTCAGTGTGAGTGTCTTTGTCATTGCTTATATTTCAGGGGTTGACTGACAGTAACGTCAATTTCAATCGTCATTTCATGTGCCTGTATTAAAATGATGGTTATTGTTATAGAAAAATGTGTAGTAAGTTTAACCTTTCAAGGGACCACTAGTTGCCTGTCCTGTTGAAACACGAATGACTGCACCCAGATGGGACAGTGTGAGACTCCAGAAAGTAGTGGTTGATTTAGCCGGTCACCACGGGTGACACCGGCGAAGCCACATGAAATGTTCTGCAATGTGAACTTTGTTGGTCGCACCCTGATGAAATGAGCTGCAGAAACACACACACACACTTTCCTCTGATTGGCGCTCTCTGCCACAGGTTGGGCAAGGTTAGTGACCAGGATGAGGGGAATGGTGACGAAGGTGAAGTCGATGACGACGACGACGATGATGGTTTCTCCTGGCTGGAGGAGATGGGGGTCCAGGACAAGATCAAGAAACCAGACTCCATCAGCATCAAACTGTATCCTGCTGATGAATCGCATGCAGCTTCTGTGCCTTTGGAGACACTCAGGGACACAATGGGGTGTGAACCTGGGACTTGGGTCTTCTGGTTCAGAGCCAAACTTGAATCGGTTCTAAATGAGTAAATCTGAAGTGTGTGTGTGTGTGTGTGTTTTCCCTTAACCTCAGTGTTCAGCCGTAAGGAGCGCAACGCGGTGTGTTTAGACCACCGCCCCGAGTCGGTGGTGCTGGTGGACGGCGCTCACACACACACGCTCATCAACTTCCTCATCAACTGCAAGAGCCTGGTGGCAGCCGCGGGCTCTCAGGCAGGCCTGCCCCCGACGCTGCTGGCCCCCGCCGCTTTCCGAGGGGCCACGCTGCACACGCTGAAGGTGGGACGCGACCCCGCTACGAGCGCTAGACCAAGAGGGAAAGTAAATGAGTGGGGTTTTAAATAGAATCGCCAGAGTCTAGCCTCCGTTTCACCTCCTCCGCATCCATTTTTGGAAATTAACATTTTCTTTAAAAGTTAACAAATTTAACCCAGTGAGTCATACAGAAAGGATAGGTACTCTCTCTCTCTCTCTCTCTCTCTCTATAGATATATACATTTCTGACATTCAAAAACAAATCAGCGACCAATATAGCCACCTTTCTTTGCAAGGACACTCAAAAGCCTGCCATCCATGGATTCTGTCAGTTCAACATTGTGTGCAGCAGCAACCACAGCCTCCCAGACACTGTTCAGAGAGGTGTACTGTTTTCCCTCCTTGTACATCTCACATTTCATGATGGACCACAGGTTCTCAATGGGGTTCAGATCAGGTGAACAAGGAGGCCATGTCATTCGTTTTTCTTCTTTTATACCCTTTCTTGCCAGCCACGCTGTGGAGTACTTGGACACGTGTGATGGAGCATTGTCCTGCATGAAAATCATGTTTTTCTTGAAGGATGCAGACCACTGCTTGAAGAAGGTGTCTTCCAGAAACTGGCAGTAGGACTGGGAGTTGAGCTTGACTCCATCCTCAACCCGAAAAGGCCCCACAAGCTCATCTTTGATGATACCAGCCCAAACCAGTACTCCACCTCCACCTTGCTGGCGTCTGAGTCGGACTGGAGCTCTCTGCCCTTTACCAATCCAGCCACGGGCCCATCCATCTGGCCCATCAAGACTCACTCTCATTTCATCAGTCCATAAAACCTTAGAAAAATCAGTCTTGAGAGATTTCTTGGCCCAGTCTTGATGTTTCAGCTTGTGTGTCTTGTTCAGTGGTGGTCATCTTTCAGCCTTTCTTACCTTGGCCATGTCTCTGAGAATTGCACACCTTGTGCTTTTGGGCACTCCAGTGATGTTGCAGCTCTGAAATATGGCCAAACTGGTGGCAAGTGGCATCTTGGCAGCTGCACGCTTGACTTTTCTCAGTTCATGGGCAGTTATTTTGCGCCTTGGATTTTCCACACGCTTCTTGCGACCCTGTTGACTATTTTGAATGAAACGCTTGATTGTTCGATGATCACGCTTCAGAAGCTTTGCAATTTTAAGAGTGCTGCATCCCTCTGCAAGATATCTCACTATTTTTGACTTTTCTGAGCCTGTCAAGTCCTTCTTTTGACCTATTTTACCAAAGGAAAGGAAGTTGCCTAATAATTATGCACACCTGATATAGGGTGTTGATGTCATTAGACCACACCCCTTCTCATTAAACAGAGATGCACATCACCTAATATGCTTAATTGGTAGTAGGCTTTCGAGCCTATACAGCTTGGAGTAAGACAACATGCATGAAGAGGATGATGTGGACAAAATACACATTTGCCTGATAATTCTGCACTCCCTGTATGTCGTTCTGGAAAAGATTGAAATCTGATTGACACGTGAATGTATAACAAATGGTGGTACGTGGTGCCCGTAGAAAACGCACGAGAAAACTGTTTTTCTACACTGACAACTACAACCTCACGTAGTGCATCGCGTCTCCGTATAAAAGTCACGTAAATTACATCTGCGTGAAGAGATCATCAGGAAACAATGCTGTTGGTTACGTTGAGCTTTTCAGGATTGTCGTATTTTTATTTTAACAAGATTTTGGTAAATTTTACATTTTGTGATACGTTTTTTTTTTTTTTTCAGAGAACATATGGTCATGAAAATTTGCCTTGCAGTAATTAAAAGGTCCTGGAAATAATTTAGTAAAAATGTGTAAGAACGCTCGTTCATTTGAACCGAATGGGGGATGTGTGGTGGACTTGGTGTGAAGGGTTCCTCGCGTGTCTCTCGTGTCCAGGCGCGCAGCGTGAACGTCAAGACCCAGGTGCGGACGGGATATCAGGACGTCTGCAGTTTGGAGGTGACTGGAGCCATCATGCCCCACGCCCTGCACGCGCTCACCCAGCTCCTGAAGCCTGCGCAGAGAGGAGCCTTCAGCGCGACCATCTACACCCACGAGCCGACGGCCGTCCTCAACGTGGCGGTCGGCAAGGACGCGGATCCTGTCCAGCAGGTGGCTTCACTGTCTGTCCTCACACACACACACACACACACACACACACACACACACACACACGTGAAAGGTAAATACATGACCAAGAGAGGTGTTGGACTGTTGGAGATTAGACCGTTTTATTTTTTATTCGTAAAGCCACTTTCGGACTCTCAGTAGGACCGTAATGTCGTAATGTATTCTCTGGACGTTCAGACTGGTAAGATCCCGCTTTGCGTGGGTGTTTCTATTCATTTACATTTACAGCATTTACCAGACGACCTTATGGTAAAGGCCGCGGTGGAGTCTCTGTCCAGATGCGGCCTCGCCCCCGGTTCCCTGCGGCAGATGGCGGAGCCGGCGTCCCTGGGAAAGTCGGCCCTGCGGCAGCTGCACATGAGGGACTACGGTTACAGCTGGAAGATCTGAGGCGGCGAAACGAAAAAGAGGACATTTTAACCTTTTTAGGATTGTGCGCCGCGCACCCTTCTATTAAATGATTCTGTACATTTGACCGTGTCAGGCTGGTTAGTCCTCACCGTCCAACGTTCCGATACGTCCATGTAAGAACGTGCAGCTCCAGTTAGCGCGCGGTACTTATAAAACAGTGTCTGATGAGCTATGCCGAGGTTGTGAGTTCGAGCCTCACCTGGAGCAACGTATCTTTAACCTTATTTCATTTCAAGGGGTAGTGGTGGCCTGGCGGTTATGGAAGCGGCCCCGTAATCAGAAGGTTGCCGGTTCGAATCCCGATCCACCAAGTTGCCATTGAGGTGCCACTGAGCAAAGCGCCGTCCCCACACACTGCTCCCCGGGCGCCTGTCTGTGTGTGCACCGTGTGCTGTGCTGCTGTGTATCTCAAGTGACAATCACTTCACTTCACTAGTGGATTCTTAATGGACCCCCAAGCAAGTGTGAGGACTCTGATTTTATAGCTGTTTATGGGGACCTGTCTTAATTTTAGTTTAAGTTTAGTCTTTGCATCAAAATGTCATTTTACTTTTTAGTAGTCCGAGTTACGTACGAGAGGAATGTTCCGATTTGAAAAGTAATATGAAGTGGTGGAATCATCCACATGACCCTTCAGGCCACCGTGTGCCCGTGGTGACGCCACTGTGACTCCTGGTTAACCCCTCTGGGTGTCCCTTGTCAACCGAGGGCCCCCTGGAGCGGCTCAGGTGACCGAGTGTCCTCCACTTATAGATTCCCATGCAGCATGTGTCTGTTCGTGTTCTTCTCCGCGTCAGGTCTCCTTGGAGATCCTTTTCAAATCTTTTCTCGTCACGTGCGTTAAAACTACAGTTCGATGTAGTAAAGGCTGCAATCGCTCGATATATCTGTATATTCTGCTTGTTGTATTACCGTTTGCTCCGAATTTACATGTTGGGTGGGCGGGTGGAGGGTGTGGCAGCACAAGCTGTGCAAGGCAGCCAATCAGCTGCCAGCGTCCCAGGGCTGGTGATCATATGTAGGCGTCGTAAATAGCTTGGGCTTTGGCTGTGACCCTGCAAAAATATATGCTGTGTAAGCACACCCTACCACGCTTATAAGATAAGAAAAAAAACGTATTTATCCCGAGGCCAATTTTATTTGTCCAAAAAGCATGCTTTAAGCAACAACAGAAGATAAGAACAGAAGAGTAGTAATCGTGCAGAAAATGTAAAAAAAAGTAATAACTCTGACCGGTATAATAAAGGGACATTATTTAGATCAGGAGATTTGAGTAAATGAAAGTTTTGTGCCATTAATAGAGAGCGCGGTAGCAGCATGTTGGGTTGGATGAATCTGGACCATCATACAGGAGGGTATAATTTCACAGTCCCACGAAAAGCCAGACGTTAATACTGATCCTGAGAAGATCACCTACAGAATGGGGAAGAGATGTACAGTCTTACTGCCACGCGTAACAAGAACTTCCTGCGGCGCAGCGTGGGGGTGAGAGCGGTTGTCCACGATACTGTCCTCTCAGACACCTCCGCCAGGGACCGAACCAGCCTTTTTGAGCAGCTTGTTCAGCCTGTTGCCCCGGCGCTGCAGAGATCACCACACTCTCGACTACAGAGTTGTAGAACACGGTCAGCATTTTCCTACACACGTTACATGACCTGAAATGCCTCAGCAAGAAAAGATGACTCTGCCCGTTCATGGAGACAGTGTTGGTGAAGGTCAGTAGGCCATGCAGGCAGCCCCAGACTATATTATCTGGTGAGCATAAATCCCAGTGAAAGCTCTAGAAATACCAATGAAAGGTATATGTTTATAAGACATTTATAACCATATTATAACCATTTATAACCACATCTGTAATGTCTCATGCTCACATTCAGCTAATGTACAGTAAATGCCAGAGGTTTGGACACACCTTCTCATTCAATGTGTTTTCTTCATTTTCATGACCATTTACATTGGTAGATTCTCACTGAAGGCATCAAAACTATGAATGGAAAACTATGAACTATGTACTTAACAAAAAAGGTGAAATAAGTGAAAACATGTTTTATATTCTAGTTTCTTTGCTCTGATTACTGCTTTGTGCATTCTCTCGATGAGCTTCAAGAGGTCGTCACCTGAAATGGTTTCCCAACAGTCTTGAAGGAGTTCCCAGAGGTGTTTAGCACTTGTTGGTCCAGCTCACCCCAAACCATCTGGATTGGGTTCAGGTCCGGTGACTGTGGAGGTCAGGTCTCCACCTTTTGTTAAATGGTCATGAAAATAAAGAAAACACATTGAACGATAAGGTGTCCAAACTTTTGTATCTGATGCACGCAGAATAATGCACGATATGAATAAATTTATAACCAGCATCTCGGATACGGATACTCAACACTCTGCAAAAAGTTTAGTCGGTTGTGGTGGAACTTCATGAAACACATTAATAATAATGATTAAAAGGTGATTTTGATACGTAGAGATGTGAGAAAATTAGGAAATTCTGCAATGAATTGGATCTATTTTTTATAAAGTAGACGGTGGGTTTTTGTGCCTGGCTGACTCGCCTCTGCCCGAATCAGCGTGCTCGTAATTTAATGCAATTTTGCTGAAACCGAATCGCGCCTCTTAAAAAAAGCCCCTCGGAAAGGCGCGCGCCCGCCCGCGGGTGACGTGCGCGCGCGTGACGTGTGCGCGCGCGGAGAAGGGCTCGCGCCGCCGCCGCCCCCGGTACGAGATGACCCGTCGGGTGAGTTCCGCCTTCGCTTGAAAATGATGAATTATGATTTAAGAAAGAAAAGAACTGAAGTCGTGAGTCGAATTCTGCATCAGTGCGCTCGTGGCAGATTCATTAGTAATTGATTGAATAATTAACACGTTTATTAAAGGATAATTGCATTCATTCGAAATAATCATTTCTTTATGATCACACCCTGTGACAGTTTGAGTGTCATTTTTTATTTTGATTTTCATTTTTGAAAAGTAAAGACTTTGTACGTTTATTTTTTGATTTATAGCGCATGGCATGATCGAAGCGGCCACCCTGCAGACAGCTGCCCCGCTGGTGAGGTGCCAGGGGGTCTCCCGTTACCCGTCACCTGACATTGTTCCCAGGCTCGCCCTTCGGGGGACGCTGGCTGCGCCCCAGCACTGACACCAATACCACGGGTTCTACTGTAGGCGTAGTAAATAGTTTGGGCGGTGGCCGGACAGATTCATCAGGCCATCAGTGTGGTAGTAGCCTACGGGTAACACACTCGCCTATGAACCAGAAGTCCCGCTTACTACCATTGTGTCCCTGAGCAAGACACCTAACCCTTTAGTTGCTCCAGGGGGGGACTGTCCCTGTAACTACTGATTGTAAGTCGCTCTGGATAAATGCTGTAAATGTAAAATGTAAATCAGTGTCGAACCCTTCACTTTCAGACTGCTGCTCTGAAAGGGGCCGTCACACGGTGGCACAACCAAATGTGTCCTCTGCTTTCAAGTGAGGCAGCCATGACAGGCACGCAGGGACGGCACCTCGATCAATGAGACCTCGGTGGCACCTTGGCGGTTCGGGATTTGAACCCGCAACCCTCCGATTACTCTCCGGGTTCAGGGGCTCACAGCGAATGTCATGTTGCTCCTTGTATTGCTAATGCCCTCAAGTTGCTAATGCCCTTGTTTCAGAATATGGGACGAACAATGAAGATTCTCAACATGGTCGTAGTTTTTTTATTGGTCGTAACAGGTCAGTAGTCGCATTTTTATTTGATTGCAGAACATCGGCATCCTTTACTCCTGAACGATCGCTGTGATTCGTGTCAAATCCAGGGAACCCAGCAGACTCTAATAAGATGCAAATGGTGACGGCGGACTTTGGGAGCTCGGTGGTGCTGACCTGTGACCTGTCTGGCTACGAGTTGACGTCCAACGAGCGGCTGGACATCAGCTGGGAGACCATGGGGGAGAAGGTGGCTCAGTACCAGTTTGGGAACATCTCGATCGGGCTCGAGTTTGAAGGCCGGGTGGCCAGCAGCTTCTCTCCAGCAGGCAGCTTCAACGTCACACTGGACAGCGTTGTACTGAGTGACTCGGAGATGTACGAGTGTTTATGGGACGACTGGAAGACCCTAGCAACAGTCGTCCTGGCTGTGGAAGGTAAGGTTCCTCTGTGCTTTTCTATTCCATTTCTATTTTCTTCTATGGTGGTACCAGCACCAGTGTAATTAGGAGCACAATGTTTGGTTGGGCTTTCGTTCGTTGTGATTCTGGTTACATTTGCTCCATGTCCTAGAGGGTAACAAACTCTCCTTTGAACCAGAAGAGCACAAAGTCCCAGGTTCAAACCCCACTTACTACCATTGTGTCCCTGAGCAAGTGTCATCACGGGGACTGTCCCTTAAACTACTGATTAAGGCGCTCTGGATAAGGGCGTCGGATAAATACTGTAAGTTTAAACATGGGTCTGTGAAGGTTCTCAGTCATCCAGGTCTAAAACAACCTTGACAATGTTTCACTCTTCAGACGCAGGTTGCAACCGTTCCAATAAGCAACTCGCAGTAGAAGCATTGGTCTCCATGAATTTGAACCCCATGTAAAATCAAGGTGCACAAGAGTCACCAACATTAGCTAGAGTTCCAAACTTTCACTGGCGTCAATCTAAAAAAAACCAAAAAAAAACCCGCAAGGTTTAGGAATTGGATTCCATGGCCAAGAGCCTCACATCCAGCAAAACATCCAGTGTTTGGTGTTTGGTCCGTGCCGAATTCTTTGAGGACACAGTTTGGGGAACAACCTGGTTCCATCTTGACTGGTCCATAAGACCAAGGTCAGGGAGCTTGTTGAAGAGCTCGGACATCAACTCCATCGAACACCTTTGGGATGAAATGGAATGGAGATTGTGAGCCAGGCCTCCTTGTCCTACATCAGTATAGCCTTTTTTTTTTTTTTTGGTTGTGTCCTCCATGTAATATTTCAGTCAGCGGTTGCCGCCCTGTAAAAATGCGTTTGAAGTCCTGTGCTGCGTTGCAGATGTGGTTAGAAGGTCCTCCTGAGTTCATGTGAACAATTGTGTGTTGTCCCAACGTTTCTCACCGAACTCCCCCGAGATCACCGGCGATTGAGCCCAGCCTCCTGTCAGAATGGAAAGCAATACTGCCAGAGTGGCGCAGTTCCGCACCACAGCTCAGAACCTGCATGTGAGAAGCCGAGTTTGACAGCTGGTGTCAAGATGGACGAGGATCCGGAGATGATGGGCAATTTATCGCCTCAGACATCACAACAAAATCTCATCACTGAAACAGATGCTTTACTTGTGACTGATGCCTGAACTGCTTTGTGACGAGCTGGACGAAGTTGAGAGTCTCTCCATAATAAAGCATGAAATAACAAATTAATTCTACATTCTCTGGGTTTGAGGTTAAGGGATGTAATGCCAAGATTATTTAATTCCCTTGTAAGACCTTCACCTTCATTATTGTGTCCAGCTTGAATAAAACGGGACCAGATACTCATCATGCAAGTAAATACACAATTCAAAAACTTTGACCTACATTTGTACATTTGTACATTTACAGCATTTATCAGACGCCCTTATCCAGAGCGACTTACAATCAGTAGTTACAGGGACATTCCCCCCCTGGAGACACTCAGGGTTAAGTGTCTTGCTCAGGGACACAATGGTAGTAAGTGGGATTTGAACCTGGGTCTTCTGGTTCATATACGAGTATGTTACACACTAGGCTACACCACCTCATTGGGAAAATATTTTAGATTGAATTGAGAAAGCACTTGGTTGAAGTACACAAAAGTTTGGACGCCCCTACTCTATGGCAGTTATGGAGACTAAGATGGAGCCGTTTTGAAGAATCCAATATGAGAAACATATTTAGTATTTGTCGTATCAGGAGAAATGGACGTATGAGTTGTACCTTCATGGCTGCTTTGTTCATGAGACGCTCATTAACAAGAGTGATAAGAAAGTGTTCAGCATGAACCTTCAGGCCTGTTAGAAACTGTCCAGTTGTCCAACTTGTTGGTGGAGAGAAGACACAAGTGTGAAATCCTGCCATCACAGCAAAAGCTCCCTGATTAGGATAGACTCAAATATTCAACTTTCTGCCTTGTTAGCTGTTTTTTTACATCATCTTCACCACTGGGGCAGTGGTGGCCTAGCGGTTAAAGAAGCGGCCCCGTTACCAGAAGGTTGCCAGTTAGAGGTGCCACTGAGCAAAGCACCGTCCCCACACACTGCTTCCTGTGCGCCTGTCATGGCCGCCCACTGATCACCAAGGGTGATGGTTAAATACAGAGGACACATTTCACCATGTCACCGTATGCTGTGCTGCAGTGATTCACAATGACAATTACTTTCACGTGTGTCATTTGATTTTTTCATTAAATGACACACTGCTTCTTCAGTTTTGTTCTATGCTGTAAAAAAATGCAAAATCCATTGATGAGTAGGCGTGTTCAAACTTTTACTTCTTTTGTTGGAAGAATGGTACAATCAGTAGTTACAGGGACAGTCCCCCAGGAGACACTCAGGGTTAAGTGTCTTGCTCAGGGACACCACCCATTATGCATGCCACATTGCAGTAATCCTTTGCCTTTATTTGGCTAGTGTCGTTATGTTTAATTGATTGTATGGGTTATAATGTAAATGTAACATTAATTGTATCCCTACAGACCCAAGGCCTCCGCGTTTTATTGAGGCTGAAGAGGGCAGTGCTGTCCAATTGCCCTGCTTCGGTAAGATTTTCAAATCGAAGCCTGTGGAAGAGATCACTGTTGAGTGGCAGCATAACAAGCACCAGTTCTTCAGGCTGAGTTCAGGAGAGCTGGTGATGACGAGAGAAGCGTACATGGGTGACGAGGGGCAGGTCAGACTCGGAAACCTATCCCTCACCATTCCGGACATCAAGCCCCACCACCAGGGCACCTACAATTGTCTCTACCATGGAAGTAACCATGGAGACCTGATTCATGGCATTCCAGACACAGTGACTCTCATTGTGACGGGTACACAATGACTTTTATGATAATTTTTAAAATAAACTGAAATAAATCATGATAAACTATGCATTTCATAATTTCTGTGGTGATTGATTATGTTTTTGAAGGTTCTTCAGGAGCCATGGAGGAACCATCCCAGCTACCATCCATCAGCAGTGGGTCTTCGTGGAATGAGGACCAAACAGAAAGTACAGTTAACGCTGTAGTCAGAAACGCCACAGTAACAACAATGTTTAGTGACACAACAGACTCTACAGTCAACTCTACAGACTATGATATTATCTACAGCTCTACAGAAGACCCAACGTCCAGCAATGTTGACCCAACAGTCAATGCTATAGTCTATGATATCATCTACAACTCTACAGAAGACACAACGTCCAGCAATGTTGACCCCACAGTCAATGCTATAGTCTATGAAATCATCTACAACTCTACAGAAGACACAACGTCCAGAAATGTTGACCCCAAAGTCAATGCTATAGTCTATGATATCATCTACAACTCTACAGAAGACACAACGTCCAGCAATGTTGACCCCAAAGTCAATTCTATAGTCTATGATATCATCTACAACTCTACAGAAGACACAACGTCCAGCAATGTTGACCCCACAGTCCACCCTACGGTTGATGATATCATCTACAACTCTACAAAAGACACAACGTCCAGCAATGTTGACCCCAATGTCAATTCTATAGACTATGATATCATCTACAATGCTACAGAAGATGCAACGTCCAGCAATGACGATACCACAGTCAACGCTACAGTTGATGATATCATCTACAACTCTACAGAAGATGCAACGTCCAGTAATGACGACCCCACAGTCAACGCTACACTCTATGATTCAATTTACAGATCTACAGTAGAAAGAACATCCAGCAGTGTTGACACTTTAGTAGACAATGTGGTCGCCACCACGGCCAACTCCATCTACACCTCTACTGATGGCACAGTGTCCAGCACACTCAATCCACCAGTGAACATCGCTGTCCACCCCCGCATAAGAGCTTCATTTGGGCCCACAGGCCACACTGCAGGTACTCTGAACACTAAAGTTCAACGTTTATTGAGGAAGGAGGTACAGTGGTCGATAAAAGCAAATGCAATTTCATAAAACAAATAAAACCAATTAGTAAAACTAATTTTCAAGCAGCAAATCATACGGTACGGAACGGAGGGTCAGTACAATAGACTCAAAGTGCTTGTTGAAATTAATCAAACAGTTTTGTGATATGATTGTGAGATCGTATGTACTGTAAATTCCAGACCATAAAGCACACCTACAGTACAGGCCAAAAGTTTGGACACACCTTCTCATTCAATGTGTTTTTCTTTATTTTTATGACCATTTACATTGGTAGATTCTCACTGAAGGCATCAAAACTATGAATGAACACATGTGGAGTTATGACCTCCACAGTCACCGGACCTGAACCCAATCCAGATGGTTTGGGGTGAGCTGGACCGCAGAGTGAAGGCAAAGGGGCCAACAAGTACTAAACACCTCTGGGAACTCCTTCAAGACTGTTGGAAAACCATTTCACCTCTTGAAGCTCATCGAGAGAATGCCAAGAGTGTACGAAGAAGTAATCAGAGCAAAGAAACTAGAATATAAAACATGTTTTCAGTTATTTCACCTTTTTTTTGTTAAGTACATAACTCCACATGTGTTCATTAATAGTTTTGATGCCTTCAGTGAGAATCTACCAACGTAAATGGTCATGAAAATAAAAGAAAACACATTGAATGAGAAGGTGTGTCCAAACTTTTGGCCTGTACTGTACATGTGAAACACTTTTACCAATCATCAATACAAAAACAAAAAGCAGCAGATCATACAGAAGGGGCAGGTACGATGAACGTCAAGGATTTCCCATTTCTAAAAGACTCTGAGCAGATTTAACACAATGATTAGGGTCCTTTTCCATGGAATTTTCTGGCCTCCTATAGCATCCCATAGACACTTTTCTGGATCAGTTTTCTGTTGCTATTGCAGAGCTGATATTAGCATTGCATTCAATTAACACCCGTGCCCCTTAAAGGTGTCCCCCTTTTCTCATATCTGGATTGTACGGCCTCACATCCCCTTCTCTTGGGGCAGTGGTGGCCTAGCAGGTATGGAAACGGACCCGTAATCGGAAGGTCGTGGGTTTGAATCCCGAGCCACTGAAGTGCCACTGAGCCAAGCGCCGTCCCCACACACTGCTCCTTGGGCGCCTGTCATGGCTGCCCACGGCTTAAATGCAGAGACCACATTTCACCGCGTGCTGTGCTGCATTGAGTTGCATGTGACAGCTAATCACTGTCGCGTTTACTGCTTGATTGACACAACACACTTCTGGTCTGTCGTTCCTACCCATTTCGTATGATTTGCTCGCCTGTAAGTGTGTTTTATGAAATGTTAATTTGATTTGCACTTGTCAGTAAGGAAGGGAATATAGCTTAAAATAGCCAGTGTATAACTAGCCAGATGAATATAGTTCCTTTGAATTGACTCATTTCTGCTTGCAATCACAGAGGAGAAGTCCGAGAAGCTGCCTGAAGTCATCGCCAGTGAGTTTACAGCATTCATTCATTACAAAAACAGACTTTTTATTTAGTTATTCCTTTTTGGTTTTCTCTGTTACTGTGACACACGCAGGCCCAGAGCCTCCTGAAGAGCTGTTTCCATGGCTTCTCTTCTGGGTCGTTACTGGAGTTTTACTGGTCGCCATCCTGGTTGTGGGTCCACTGGTGGCACTGGGAAAAATATGATGCCTGTGAACAGGTGGCAGTGATGAAGGTTCTTCAGAAGCCGCTTGGACGACGGTGAGTAGAACGCCACCGTGGACGTAGCCTGAACCCGTCAAGGGACCTGCCTGCGTTCGGAATTCCTATGGGCCCCGGAGCAGGGATATTGATCTGGACGTAACGAAAAACTGACATCTGACCTTCCATCAGTCAGCATTTCTCTTTAAATGCGCCTTCAAGACTCCACCCCTCCCCTGCTTCAGCCTGGCACCCTTTAACCCCTTAACTGAACAACCAGTAATGCAGGGTTCGGTCCTGAAGTGACTTAAGAAAAAGGGCTGAAGTGGACTTTTCCTGTTTCCATGTGATTTATGTGTATTGTCTTTATTTATAATGCTTTTTAATCATACTGTAATTAACAATACAAGCCAAAAAATTAAAGAATAAACGCAGAATCAACACACCCACAACCATTGTGTAGAATGTGCATTTGCAGCAGCCTAGTGGGTAACATATTCGCCTATGAACCAGAAGACCCGGGTTTAAGTCCCACTTACTACCATTGTGTCCCTGAGCAAGACACTTAACCCCGAGTGTCTCCGGGGGGGGGACTGTCCCCGTAACTACTGATTGTAAGTCGCTCTGGATAAGGCCGTCTGATAAATGCTGTAAATTAATAATAAGTAATGCAGAGTGTTTGAACCGTATTCAACTGCTCCTATCTGCACCGCTCTGAGGTATTGATCAGTTGAGCTGTGTGTGTATGGGTGTGTGTAATCCATCTTGTCTATGTAATTGATATTGCAGTATTATTAGTGTACCCATAAATAGCTGAAGCATGCTGAATGTTTGACAGCATCAGTTTCTCGGTTTACATAATGTGGACAAATTTATGGCACATTTTTTATTTGAACCTTTATTCCTCTAAGATTACGGATGTTAAACTCAAACCACGTGGTGAATAAAGCACGATGGAGTGTATTATAAAATATATTTATATAAAATGACGTTGGCGGAACACAAACCATGCAGATTTCTTGTTGAACAGAAATCCACCCCTCCACCACTGTTCAGATCAAGGATGTTTAATAGTTTTAAATTAAACTGCCATCGTCTTAAAATATTACATATTCCTTTAGAAGGGAGGAAATGGAACACATTCAATTTACAACATGCGTTCATCACAATGGAATTACTCAAGATGGTCAATTTAAAGAATAATAATAATAAAAAAAAAAGCTGGATTCCTCACGGGACATTTATCAATGCAAATGGCAAATGAGGAGGTGCGCACAGAGGAGGAGGACATTTGGACAGGAGGTGTGTATCATGCACACAATTCTTTGTGTGTGTGTGTGTGTGTGTGTGTGTGTGTGTGTGTGTGTTTAGTTGGTAGAGGCTGCTGTGAACACTGGTCCGGAGTGCACATTCTCTCCAGAAACCTCGCCCATGGCCTGAAGGGCTGCAGTGGCAGCCATGGCTTTAGCGTGCTTCTTATTGGGGCTGGCCGTCTGGGGCTGATACTCGCCACCGTTCACCATCACCTGCAATTATAGAAGGTCAAAGATCAGACAAGGTGCTAGAAAACGTTCAGATCTTTATTTGTCTTAAAAAGGCAGCCATGCCTTGAACAGGAAGTTCTTGCGGTGGTCGGGCCCGCTGTGGTGCACCATGACGAACTCGGGTGGCATCCACTTCTTCTTATTACACAGCTCTATCAGTGCAGACACCGGGTGCTTCCCTGCAGGGGTCAGAAATTAGTTTTGATTTCAGGTTTGAAACCAGGGATCGTGGCAAGTCAGATGAGTACAGCAGCAGGTGATTGTTCAGAACTTCACAAAACCATATTAAATCACTTTATTAGTTTTCACAAATGTGATATTCACTGGTAAGAAAGGTTGAATTAAAAAACGCTGCATTAACATCTGCATGTTGAACTTGAAAGTGAGCGATTAACTCACCTTGCAGGTCCTTCATAACTACCAGGCTTCCAGACTTTTGGGTCTTCTCTCCCTCCGCCACCAGACCTGCGGGGGGAACAAAACACAGTAAGGCTCCTTCAAATCCAGACGTTACACAGCAACAAGGTGCCTAAATCTGTGTAAATTTTGCACCAATCCCATTGAACATAACGAAGTGCACAAAGAGTGCTTGAGGAAAAAAAAAATTATAATAAAAAAATAAATAAAAAAATATGTCAGGTTTCTGCCCTCACCACAGTGTCACCAGTTCTGAACATGAATCAGTGCGCCACGATATGCGAAATCCCACAGGGACCAGCCATTGGACCGCTTATGCTTAATCTTTACATGGTGTAAAAAAATTCTACAGGAGGAGGAAGGATTACCCGGATTACACCACACATTATTTAGTGCTAAATTAATCCTTTTTAATGCTACATCCTGTCAGCTTATTCCTACTTTCTAGAGCCCATAGACACACATCTGCAGTTCACCATGGACTATCTGGTTCTCTGACCAGTTCAAGACAGAAAAACGTGAGCATCTGACTACGTTCTGAAATGGAGGAGAACCCCGGAAGACGTGGCCTCACCTTTACGGTCAATTTTAAAGTCGATGACGATGGGCTCCACTGTGCCCTCCCTGTGCTTTCCCAGTCCCTCGCCAGCGCGCCATCCCATCTTCCGCATCAATACCTCGCCCATGCCCCCCGAAACGGGCGCTGCCTTCAGGAACTGGTCCTGGAGAGAGGAGAGAAGGACCAGGTGGAGAGAGGGGCGAAGCACAGAGAAGGAAGAGGGCACCGTGAGGTGAAGAAGTCTTGTACTCATTACATGTCTGCCTTACGCCATCATCATCATCATCATACAAAGGCCACAATTCCACCTGGGTGACACTAGTAATCACTTAATTCTTTTTAATAACCATGCAAGAAATGCTTCTAGGAAAAAAATAAAAAAAAAAGTAGAGTAGAACTAGTTTGGTGAGAAGAAGTCTACCTGTATCTCCCACAAGACCATCTAAAGCCCACCACGTTCAGGAGAAATTAAGAAAATAAAGACATACGTACGCACACACATTCATAAAATCAGAGTAAAGGGGTTAAATCTCTCTCTCTCTCTCTCACACACACACACACAAAGTAAGGGTGCTGGATGGTGTACGTACCTAGGCCCCGCTCAGCTGCACAGCTTCAGATGGGACTAGAAAAGGCCTGACAGACACCATGGCAACAAGGCAGCTACAAGGACTGAGCCTGCAACAAGTGTCCATACAGAGGGGTGAGAGTTCACAGGGCAGGCTGTGAACCCACACCCCCCTGCCCTCCAACCCGCCGTGCACTCGCACATCCATCAGCCCTCCCTTCCACTCGAAAGCTCGAGCGGAATTTAAAACAGTCGCCTGCAGCGGCAGAACGTCTAGGCTTCTACTGACATACTGTAATTGTAGTAAACTGACATTGTGGCATTATTAAAAGCAACTTGTTCATAATTAATGCTCTTTTATGAAACCACTGGAACATGTATACTGAGCAGACAGATTTAAAAAAAAAAAAAAAAAATGTAAAATTTAAGGTTACCCTGCGGCTACATTTCTATCCACGAATGCTGGAGCGTCCTCGGAAGACAAAATTCAGGGCAAGAGGCCAAAAATGTGTGTTCCCTTCACTCACAGCAGTATAAGAACCCCACATACGGCGCCCAAAATAACTACTGACTTATATGTATAGTGCATAGTGTGCAGTTAGCAACCACAGCCAAAAAAACTCCCACGGACCCTGAGCGACGTGCTCTGACGGAACCCGATCGGGACGCTAGTGCTGACCCGACACCGCCCACATACTGTTGTCGTGGAAACAACTTCACTGTATGAATCAGATCCAGGCGGCGGTGCTGTGGTCTGACATTGATTTTTTATTTAGATAAAATAACCTTCAACCCTCAAATCCTCCCTGAAACACATGTCACACGGTGCTAGGCAGTGAGCCGGGGGGACTGGCTCAGACCTTTACCTTCTTGATCCAGGCCTGCGGGCCGCTATTGGACAGCTCGTCAGACGAGAGCACCTGAGCCCCCGTGGAGCCGGTGAAGAGGCCCGGGATGGTGTTGGACTGGGCCCACGCGTCAACCTGCCGTGGAAGGAGGGATCGCAGGTTACCAGAGGTGCGAACATTCTACGTTGCCTCAACGTGATGGCTTCAGATATTTACATTTACCAGACGCCCTTATCCAGTGCGACTTACAATCAGTAGTTACAGGGACAGTCCCCCCCTGGAGACACTCAGGGTTAAGTGTCTAGCTCAGGGACACAATGGTAGTAAGTGGGGTTTGAACCTGGGGGTTCTGGTTCGTAGGCGAGTGTGTTACCCACTAGGCTGCTACCAGTGTGATGAGAGGTGAGGCCGAACGGGGCTTTCTTCTGGCCTCAGGTGAGGGCGAGCTGAACAGCCAACGTTTTTCTGCTCATCGGAGCAAATCAAAGCATCCAGGCGGGCGTTCAGCACCAGCGTTCGGTCATGTTTCTGATTATATCAAATAAATGCCAGCGAAAAGGCAATCGAACGGAGCAGGCAGAAATCAATCACGGAGTGGCGCTGATCTCAGATCAGGCCGCCACAGTCACTACTTTTTAACAACAAACAAACAAAAGATTTAATCAATCGTGTTCTGCAATGCATTGATGCAGAATCGTCCACGTCCTCTACTAATTACCACAATTTGCAATTCTTCCTAATCTCCTACAATGTGATTCAACAATTTAAACCAAAGATTATTACCTGCTCCTGGGCTCGAACGAGCATGCACATAGCGTTGATGTCGAAAGGGTTCTCGGCCAGACGCTTCTGAGCCACAGCCCGCTCGCTCACCGCCACGGTGATGTCCACTGCCTGGGGGTTGGTCAACAGCACGCATGTTAAAAGACATTGGAAATAAAAATAAAAAAAACACAATTGGACATTCGCAGACCTGTGAGGGGGCTTCAGGAAAGACGCTGTCGCTGCTTTTGCCGGGAGCGTCGGCACCGGCGGACGAGGAAGACTTTTCGCCGTTCTTCTCCACAGGGACCCACTCCCCGTAGGCCCCGTCACACTCCTTCTTGCGGTGCTGCGAGCCGGACGACACCGGAAACTCTTTGGCGAAGGCGGCGTCGGTTCGCCCAGCCGGCTTCACCGAAGTGTTCTGAGGGATGGGTTTGGGGAGGGGCATCACAGGAGGGGGGTGGGGTGGGGCAGGGAGGAGGGGGGAGGGGTTACTGCAAAAACCAGGGAAAAACAGAGATGCGTTCAACATGGCAAATGGTTGAAGGTCTGGTACTTTTTTAATGCATCGATACCATTGGTTACCATGGTATTGCCTACACATTAAACTGGAACATTCCGGCAGCAAAGCAGACTTCAGCCATTTGCCAAATTAACCCCATCCCCTCAAATGGTCTTCTTGTTCGACTCGGCCTCCGGTATGTAAAACCAGCACAACAATGGCAGAGGTCTTACATTGAGGCTGAAGGAGATGCCCCTGTTCTCCTTCAGGGCCCCTGCAGCGAATGGCCTCTCGTCGTCCTCGTCGTCGGACACGTGCGGCTTGGCGATGGCCATCTCCTCCTTGCTCTCTGCTATCTGTTTACACTTCTGCGAGAGACCACAACTCATGATAACTCGAGTGGAATGTCATGGAGGATTTTGAGCGTGAGACTACGTCCAACATGAAAAAGTTTGAAAACCAACCGAGGTTTGTTAATATGGGCTTTGTGCATGTGCGATCCTACATCGACCAATCCCGCGTGGGCCTTAATTACAATATTAATCAGCATAGGTACAAACAGTTGATTCATCACAGATCACAAGTCAATCCACAGTTCAGTTGGCCACTGATATTCTCAAGGTGTGACCAAAAAAGGGAGTTGTCCACACAGGCCTGTATATAAATATGAAATCTAACCAAAAGAAGAAATGATATGTGTGTGTGTGTATAGTGACTCTAATAGGTCAAGTTGTCATCATGAATTGATTTAAATGATCTTGAGCTACCCGACCATTAATTTTTATTCATTATCAATAAGCTTGAACCGTCAACAATCGTGCCCAGCTTTCCTACAATCTAATTAAAAGGTTCTTCCACAATTACTCGGCCTTCGAGGGTCATGGTCTTTCGAGCTCACCGTATAACTGTGCCAAAGGTCAGAATATGTAAAGACTCACAGACACACACAAGAGGAATAAGTCTTATCCAGCCCTGGACCGTACGGAGCCCTTTCTTACCTCGGTTAACTCCTTGATGCTGATGCTGTTGACCTGCTTGATGACCTTCTGCTTGGCCTCTTCGATGTTGGCGAGGTTGGGCATAGTGGCCGCCGGAGGAGGCTTGTTGGTAATGGTGGGCAGGGGAGGGTAGGACTGCATGGACGCCAGCGCACCGATGGTGGAGAGGGCGGTCATGGTGGCCGCAGTCATGCTCGCCATGGCCGCGTTCATGGTCATGCTGGACACGTTCATGTTGACGGGCAGGGGAAGGGGCAGAGTCAGAGGGGTGGGGTTTGTTGAGGGGAGGGGTAGCTGGAGGACTGACTTGGGGCGCAGACTTTCAGGAATGGGCATTCCGGCTTTGGCACACATGGCAGCGGCGTTCGCTTTGGCAATTTCCAGAAGCTGGTCTTTATCTGAAGGAAGGAAATGATCAAATATATGAGCATCGGCAACAAGTCCACAGCACCTTTCAAGATGTGACGGTGACAGTCCTACCCAGTTCCGTCAGGCGTGGCGGCGTCTGGCTGGTGCCGCGTTGGGTTTGCGAGCCCGACCTCTTCTTGCGCAGTATGAGGACGGGCGAGCGGCTCGGTTCCCGCTTCCACCGGTCGCGTCCGCTGAACATCCGGCCAAAGCCGCCGTGCCTCCTGCGAGAGCCGGAACCCGAACGGGACCTCCTGCCGCGGCCGGGAGACCGAGACTCCGTGCGTCTCCTCTTTTCTGCCGACCGAGACCTTTTCCTCCGAGACCGCGAGCGGGATTTCGATCTCGTCCTTTCAGGTGACTTTGATCGGGACCGTTTCTTCCGGGTCCTAGACTTTGATCTGGACCGCCTCCTGCGTGAGGGTGTTCTCGACTTCCTCCTCTTGCCGCGCGAGGAAGACCTTTTGACTGGCGTCTCAGACCTTCGCTTCTTCGAGGCCGATTTTGAACGCTTCCTTCTCATCGAGTCAGGTTTTGAATGCCTGCTACGATCTGGAGACTTAGATCTCGACCTGTTGGTCGTTGTGGGAGAATGTGGCTTGTTTCTGGCAGGTGATCCAGGAGAATGTCTTTCCATAGAGAAAGCTGTGGAAATGTCTTCCCGTTTAGCACAGGCAAGTTGGTGAATTGGCTCTTCAGGGACAGAGGAAGCCCCTTCAGAGGCCGTCAGAGGCACCTTGATGGTGTTGCCATCGTCCGTAGGGCTGAGTCTCACTTCTTCCTTCAAAGTGGTCGAGGTGGTAACGAGGAAGGGAACTGGTCTCCAAGAACCTTTAGGAACAGTCACAGTCTGGCATGCAGCATCTGGGGTGCTTTCCTCAACAAGCCCGGTGGTCACTCCCGTTTTTACTGGAGCTGCAGACAGACAATCATCCTTCAGCTTTTTCCCTTCTTCTGAAGGAGAACTCGTATTCCTAGACACAGATTCGGTCCTCATGTCCTGCTCATTGTCAACAGACTTACTGAAAGGCGATATTGTCCTTGCTCTCGACATTCTCTGAGCTGAGTGAGACATAGAGCATCTGGACAACGACCTTGACTGTGAGCGACTGGAATGTTGTGAAGACCGTGATTTGCGATTCCGGGGAGATCTAGACCGGGATCGTCTGGATCCGGTTTTCCTGAAAGACCTGGACCTGCGCCGAGAACGAGACCTGGACCTGGAATACCTTCCTTTTCCATCAGGCCGCGAACGAGACCTGGATCGTCTCCTGCTTCGAGAACTGGGCCTTGATGGTCTACTCTCTCGTGATGTAGACTTTGAGCGCTTTTCCCGCCTTGGTGAGAAAGACCTAGATTTATGTTCTTGACTCTTTCTAGATCTAGACCTGTGCCTGTCAGGTCTTTGGCCATTTCTACGCCTGGACGCGGATCGTGACTTCCTCCGTGAGCGAGACCGAGAGTCGGAACGGGATCGGGACACACCTCTCCTTCGCGTCTCCTCGAGACCAGCCGAGATATCCGAGACGTCCGTGCTTTTGTGTGCGGAACTTTCGACCTTTGGAATGATGTCGGGCAGATCTTGGGGCTTGGCCAGAATTACGCCCTGGTCACACTCCCACGGCAGCTTCTCATGGCTGCTAGCAGATGCAGCCGGTATTTTAGACTCTGCTTCGGATTCGGTCACAGACACAGAAGTGCTGGATTTATTATTCCCCTCTTTCCGTTTCTTCTTTTTCTTCTTCTTTTTCTTGCTACAGAGAGAAACAAAAAAATTATACTGAAGTAAAAACAATAAAAACGATTTCAGATTTTTACATTGCAGTACAATTCTCCAGAGTTATTTCTGGCAAAATCATTTACATTTACAGCGTTTGGCAGCTGGAGACAAAAAAGTGAAGTGATTGTCACATGTGATACACAGCAGCACAGCACACGGTGCACACAGTGAAATTTGACATCTGCATTTAACCCATCACCCTCAGTGAGCAGCCATGACAGGCGCCCGGGGAGCAGAGTGCGATTCGAACCGGCAACCTTCTGATTACAGGGCCGCTTCCTCAACCGCTAGGCTTGGAATTGTACCATTACTGTACCATATTGTACCATTTCCAGAGTCAAAACGTCCAATAAACAAAGTTTCCCACCTTGAATGAGTCTCCCCATTGGACTCCGCTCCTGACTCAGAGCTGCTTCCTTTCCGTTTTTTCTTTTTCTTCTTGCTCTTGTGTCGTTTGTGCTTCTTGCTTTTCTTACGGGGAGCATCTCCACGATCTGCTCGAGCCAGATCTGGCTTGACTGACGCAGGATCAGTGTGCTCGGCGCTTCCTGTGGACGTAACCAGAGGACGTTTTCGTCATCGCTGGCCCACTGTAGGGCTGCAAATCGTGCAGGTGGGTTTCAAGGGGTTTTCTGGCTAACTCACCTGACTGCCCTTTCACAGCTTCACCACTCATGGGATGTGGGAGGTCCTGCTGTCCTGCATTATCCACAGAACAATTTTTGCTTCCATTTGAGTGGCATTCACCTGATTGGCTAAATAAAAAAAATAATAATACTAATACATCATAATTACTAGATCAGACCACACCAAATAAAGTAGAGTAACTGGGGCATTTATTTTTGGTTAGAGCCTATTCTCAGAAACCCTACAATAACTTATGGATATTGTGAGAGACATAGTGGATGTCATACATATGGTGTTTGCTTCAATAGTATTGGGGTGATTTTGTGTTTTAGATGTAATGGCCTTATATTGGGGCCAATACCAAGAGACAAAGTGGCATCAATTTCAACATTCTGTGGGCATAAAAAGCTGGTTTTGTCAGTACGTCATTCCAAGTTCATCATCCAAACAGCCATGAACCCACGACGTCACTTAACGGATGAGCAGCGTCACCTGCCCATGTTAGTCACAGGCAGTCAGATGTTGCTCGTGAACTTGGTGAAAGTGAAGTGAGTGTCATTGTGATGCCCTGTCTTGGTTATTGGACATGCGTGCCTGCATCAAGACACAGAACTACTGGCAGAGTTGATGACGGACCCAGGGATGGAGCCCCACGAGTGACTGACCGCAACGATGACTGGTACCCAAGTACCCTGACATAGTTATGCAACTGCAACACGGCCGCTGGCCCATCTATGATATGTGAGGGGTACTAGGGTTTCCAGACAAACCATTCACAACCAACTCCACTGACACTGAGACAGCACCGTGAACGTTTACAGTGGGCACGAGACCATGTGACCTGGACAATGCAGCAGAGGTCTACAGTCCTGTTCACTGATGAGTGTCACGTCAGCGTTGCTGGAGAAGGTGGGGTGAACGATATGCTGAGGTCAACATGGTCCACAGGAGGTGCAACATCAGGCAGGCACAAAACAGGTTTGGTTATTGTACATGGCTCATTCACTGCACGTTCTTCCTTCAGAGACATCATAAAACCGATCATAATCACCCCCCCATTCGGCCAGCACACCCCCAACTTTCTGTTCATGGATGATAATGCTCCACAACATCGTGGCAGAATTGTCACAGCTCGACCCCATAGAGCACGTCTGGGACCAGCTAAAGCAGAGACTAAATTATCGTACCCCACCCCCACGTGACCTGGCAGAACTGCGTGTAGCACTGGTGGAAGAGTGGAACTATTTGCCTCAGAACATCATCGTGAGGCTCGTGAGGAGCATGAGACGTCTCTGTCAAGCTGTCATTGCGGCAAATGGTACAGCAAAATGCGGCAGAGTCTTTTAGATGCTGGAACAGACTGTTGATAAAGTAATATAATACTTGAGAATACTTTTATATATGTAAAATATATATTTGTGCATATCTGTATATGTAGTATATATGTAAGAATAAGAATATATGTAAGTCTACATATGTAACCACATGATGGTTGACAATCTCTGAACGAAACGGTACACCTACACACTGCATGTGAGTAACGGAGGGTGTGGGTGCAGGATGCAGAGCACAAGTATAAAAAAAAACAGATCAGCTTCACAGATACCCATCTTACAGACACCCGATCCACTTCTCTGAACTAATATCTGACTGACGTCCGGCACCCATATTGGATCTGCGCATCCCTAATTTCAAAAGCAATTCATACGGCCCCTAATCAACTTTAAACTCATAATGCAGCGAAACGGAGTGAAACAGAACGTTCCCTCCACCCACGTGGCCACACAAGCTTCAGGGACAATGTCCTCCACCCAACCCTCATAACCACTCGTAACCTGCGTTTACTCTTCTACATTACTCTTCCTACAGCTGCATCCCATTTCCTACCGATAATCCATGTTGATAGCCGAACTGTGCACAGAGCAGACCGGCCATCTTGACCATCACTGACCGGGGATGTAAGCAGGGCTCAGTCCCTTCCATCCGGCCGAGAAACCTTCTCCAGGACAGAACCGAGACTCGAACACGGGACAAGCACGTCCCATAATTCATCAGTCATTGATTTATACACACACACACACACACACACACACACACACATATATATATATATATATATATATATATAGAGCATATCGGACAAATACAAACATTTAATGATCATATACAGCTGCTGTGATGCTGCCATTAACGAAAAAAGCGGGGCTGGACTCATTTACAACAGAAAATGTAAATATCATGCGTGATTCGAGCGTGTGGCAGTTTATAAAAACTAGCCTGACTGCAGCTAGCCTCTGCTAAGCGGCGACTTCCCGCGTCCAAAAAGCCCCCCGGGCCGAAGCCACGGAACAGCCGCACCAGCACAGAGCATCTACCTGGCATCTTGGCCTTCGTCTTCGATCTCTTTAATTTTGTTCATCACGAAATCGCGGAAAATCTGCTCGATGTTAGCCGCCATAACGCCTCCTGCGCGACAGCGACCGCTTTTCCCACAATGCCCCGCGGCCGAGAGCTGTTATTATTTTAAAGGGACAGCGCAAGCTTTTCGGAGTTGCATGTTCCCATCGCACCGTAGCTCCCTACGTAGGGCACTCCACCTGGTATTCACTCCGTAGTGTGTAGAGAGTGAATGAAATGGATCGCCGATAATTGAGATTTTCCTGAAGCACCGAAAAGCAAAATAATAAATTCGCTCACTCACTTTCTTTAATTTAAATTCACATCAGATACAGCATCAGGAGACCAAGATATAAATAAATTCATAATAGGGGACCTTTAAAACCAGTTCTGGAACTAACTACCCGGAACATTCAGAGTTATCCTGTAATAGCAGCATGTTTTAGACAAACTCTCCTGTATTAGAAGGGATTACTCATCTTTTCTAAGGCCAATGAAGTTGAAATAATCCCCCTGGGCGAGTAGTCAGATTCACTAAGAACTCAGAAAACAAACCACTCAATATGTATCTTCAGCACATAATACTAAATAAAAGATAATTTAAAAAGGTGAAGAAGCCATTTCGGGCCCCAGTAGATGGCGATCTTCAATACAAGATTAAGGCCCAGACCGTTACCCCGAGAGCCATGTTTTAACAAATACATTCATTACGCTGCACAGTCTACACAAAGTGCAAAAAACAAGAATATGCATATGTGGCAGAAGTATTATTGCTTTGTTATATGGCCTCTGACACGGTAGTGATGATGTCATGTTCCTTGATGAGGGAGGTGAGAAGTCGCTGTGTTGATTTCATTCGGCATCGGTTTCCTCATCGCCCGTCTGGACACAAGGCAGAATGGAATGCGGGTACGGGGAGGCCGCGTCGACGGCCCAGCTAGAGCGTGGACTGTTTGAGAGTACGTTTACAATTACGGCATTTTATCCGAGCCACTTAGTGAAGTGATACACTGCAACACAGCAGACGGTGCACACGGTGAAATTTGTCCTCTGCATTTAACCATCACCCTTGGTGAGCAGTGAACAGCCATGACAGGCGCCCGGGGAGCAGTGTGCGGGGACGGTGCTTTGCTCAGTGGCACCTCGGCAGGGCCACTTCCTTAACCACTAGGCCACCACTGCCCCACACTGCCCCTTATAGTTGGTAGTTACAGGGACAGTCGCCCCGGACCAGTGGACCACAGTAGAATCGTTGGTGTGGAGTGGAATGTGAACCTGACACTGCTACACAACACCAGCCCAAATGAGTTCAGAATTATAATAATTAGAACGTCTCCTTGGAAGACAAAAACAAGAAATTATATGAGATTTATTTTAAAATCTGAAAAGGACTTCCAAGGCCCACCGGAACACCGGAGCTAAGAAATAACGGCGAATGTATTGTGACTGCTGAAGAGTTTTATTCTGCTGAAAGCCAAGTGGTCGGTGGAAAGCCGGCAATGAGCGTGAGAGTGAAGGTTGTGTGAAGGGTCAAAGAGGTCTTGTGCAGAAGGAGAGAATTTTATAGAAATTGTATAGTTTTTTTAAGCTAAATTTTACACATAAGCTGACTTTCCTGACTTTCGTAAAAAAGTAAGCGATCTGCTGTTCTTAAGTAGGTATTACTCGCTTTTGTCTGGATGTGCAGTCAATATTACTTAAATTAATTTACATATGTATGTATAATACTTTACATTGTGCTCTTTTGATTGGAGCGCTGGACGTGGATGGCCACGTGACAAGCAGACCACTGGGCCGTGTGCGACCCGCACCAGGTCACCTGCAGAAATTTTCCCATGATTCAGTCAAACAAAACCGGGATTTTATTCATTACAGACGTACCCACGAGCCTCGGGTGGCAAAATATATTATATTAAATCCACAATAAATACACTTGTTACCATACATTTAGCACACAAATACAGCATCGCTACAAAAATGGATTCATGTGGCTCAGCAGTGTGTTCAACACACAGATCACTGAAGGTTCCAGAAGGTGTCCATTCACAGCAGAGGGAGTTCAGGACTTCCCAGAAGCTCCTGCCACACACCAGAGCCCCTGAGGGCAAACAGAGTCACTCCAGAGGAGTACGCTGCCGGGATGGTGATGTGGCTCGTCTGATGGTGGCCATCCTCACAGTCTTCCTCATCGATCATCTGCCTGACTTGACCTGTTGATGGGAGCTAAAGTTATAACGCCGACATAAACCCTAACATCACGTACCTCATCCAGAATGAGCAGGAGAACGGGGACCTTCCACGTTTAAGACGCTCCACCGTGGGTCGGCATGGTTCTCTGCCACTGCTGACAGGGGGACAGCAGCCGGCAGTCTGTGAAGCACGTCGTCTCGGCGAATGAGGAGGACCGACTCGCTGCTGAGGCGCTGGTGGACCTCCTCTTCACTGACTATAATCATGCAAACATCCAAAATCTCAGCCTTTTTAAACAGAATCCCCCGCAGCATTCAATTCTAAATAAATCTTACTTACGATTGTTCTAAAAAAATGAATGAACTATGATTCATTTATTAAAACGAGTTGCTCTTACTGAGACGAGTGTATGAGAGACGCTCAGGTCATAATGGAGGCGCCTCCCTTTCACTTTGAATGGCCTACTGTCATGCACCGCTGAACTGAATTGATTGCCAGCCAATCAAATGCATTTATGCAAATCAGTTGCATTTCTAGAGGGTTAGGAGGCTGTGGGATAAGAGCGAGGAATTGCGATTGGTTGCCACTCCTGTGCACCCTGCACAGCAGACACATCTGCGTTAATGATATGAATTTATATCAAATTAATAAAAAAAAAGTACCTAATAAAACATTTGAAATTTGTCGCAGCATTTGGTCAGCCCTAATAACTTTAGTGCCCTTTCAAAAATAGGCTCACACCCACCCACATCCAGAGGATTGGTCATGAACACGGCATTGGGCGCCACTCCGAAGATCAGCTGGTGGTGCCACGCGTCGGGCACCTCTTCCCCCTCGGGCACCGCCCGCTGCATGTTCATGGTGGCGACCGGAACCGCGCCCTTCCGGATCCAGCGAGCCAGCCAGGGCACCAGCTTCACCCTGCGCCGTGGGTGCAGCGCGAAGAACCTGCCGGCCACCTTACCGCCGCTGGCCTGGTCCGCACCGCTGATCAGCTGCTCGTGTGTGGCTCCTGAAAAATGAATACGGAGATTCAACGCTAAACGTAGGTAAATATGCATTCTTAGATTTTTTAAAATTTCTTTATCTCATTTTTTTGCATCATATTCGAGTAAATAATAACACTTTAAAGGTATACACGTCAAAAAGTTTCCACACACCAATTCATTTATGGGTCTTTGAGTTATTAATTTATTCATTTTTACACATATTAGAACAAAACCAAACACACAAACCCACAAAACAGCTTTTTCTGTGACGGAAGCATTTCGCACTCAGTTCATTAAGCTGAATATCGGAGTGCAAAGCCATCATGATGACAAAGAGATGCTAAAGACATCCCGAATAATAATAAAACATTGAGCGTCCCGTGCAACGGAGCGCTGCAGTCTTCCACATCCAGTCCGAACGGCTGGTGTATTTACTGCATACATCGAGGGGTGAGACCCATATCGGCGTAAATGACATTTTGCCAACTTTACAGGATGACAGTGTACATAGCGAATTGCTTCTACGCGTTCAAAATTGTCATTCATTTAATAACTGACATTATTAAGAATGTATTCATTATATTTACAGAATGTAACAGATGCTCTTGTCCAGAGTGACGTACATCGGTGCATTTTAGCCCAAATGTTTTTTTTTATGTTTTATGTCTTTAGTCCAAAAGAAAGGTGGGTGGTGCGTAACACACCCCTTTTCAAATCCCACCTACTACCATTGTGTCCCTGAGCAAGACACTTAGGAAGGAAGTGGCCCCGTAATCAGAAGGTTGCCGGTTTGAATCCCAAGGTGCCACTGAGCGAAGCACCATCCCACACACACACTGCTCCCCGAGCTCCTGTCATGGCTGCCCATTGCTCACCAAAGGGTGATGGTTAAAAGCTAGGACACATTTCGTTGTGTCACAGTGTCCTGTGCTGCAGTATCTCAAAATTACAATCACTTTACCCTGAGTGTCTCAGGGTAAAGTTTCTCCAGGGGGACCGTCCCTGTAAATGCTGATTGTGAGGCGCTCTGGATTAATGCTATATCAACATATCCTGATCAAGAGCTTTTATTTGACACAACATCACACCCATATGGTCCTCACCCTTGTGATGTCTATTTATAATAACTTTATTTTGTTGATTGTAAAAGACCATTTTAAGCACGAGTCTTGCTCCGTTTTTACCAGCCTCGCTCCGTGAGAGCAGGTAATCGGGCAGCGGAGCCTCATTCCTCCGCAGGCGCGTCTGGACACAGCGGTCCACCACCTCGGTCGCCGCGGCGATGCCCAGCGCCTGCAAGACGTCCACCACGGCCGTGGCCCCGCAGGCCGAGGCGCCGATCTGGAGGGTCTGCCGCTCGACAGCCTCCGGGATGGACCACAACATGGCCGAGTTCAGAGTCACCTCCGCGGGAGGGCTGACCTCCTCCTCCATCTCTCCACACCCTGAAGAGAGAGAGAGGGTTCGGAAGTGAATGTCATACACAGCAGACAGTGCACACAGTGAAATTTGTCCTCTGCATTTAACCCATCACCCTGAGTGAGCAGTGGGCGGCCATGACAGGCGTCCGGGGAGCAGTGTGTGGGGATGGTGCTTTGCTCAGATTACGGGGCCACTTCATTAACCGCTAGGCCACCGCTGCCCCAAGACAGGCCACCACTCACTGCCCCAATTACTTCACGAAAAACCAGAACTCTTGCTCGTTTGCCGGTGCACCAGATACCCAACTAGTGTGAACTTGGTCAGTCTTCTAAGAACATTCCATCGTCAACAGGCATGTACAACAGCGACAAGGGTTTCTACATATACAGAAACTTGCCGAGCACTTCCTACTTCAAACCTCAGTAAATGGGTTCAGTATCCGAACCTTCGCTGGATTTTCTCTCACTCGTCATACGAAAACACGCTCGCTGGTTTTTAAATGGACACAACCGATAAATCGTGAGAATGCGGAACGACACACGCGCTCGCTTTTGACGGTGGGCAACGTTTCAAAATAAAACCCCAAACCATTGAACCCCTTACCCTGTTATTTACGCTTTTTAGAAACGTGAAAGTGCGCGGCGGACATGGATTGACAAATGTAGTCTTACCCCAAGCTGAAAGGCGTGATATTCATGTAAATTAAACAATTCCCCGTATTTCCATTCGGAGCTTTTATTTTGAAATCGTCAACAGCGCAGCGAGCGCCTTAAATCAGAGGGGCGGCTGAATTATTTCGCATTTTCACGATTTATCGGCAGAAGCAATTTGAAAAAAAAATTACGAGTGTGTGTGTAAGTTCACAGACATGCATGATTTTTGGGGGGGGTTTAATGAGCGGAAAATGTCGGTCGACCGCAGAACTCACTGCTAACTTTACTGACGTTAAATGGAATGGTCTCGCCGAGCATCCGTTAAAACCGGCAGAACGGAGCCGATCTGGCCCCGGGGGGCCAACGCGTCTGGACGCCTTCACGTGTCGCCGCCGTGCGAGGCCCGACCGTCCGCGATCGCGACGCCCACGACGACACGGAGCTGCGGTTACGCGCCGGCTGCGAGGGGAAAGTGCGGCCGCCGACGGCGAGCTGGGTCGCAGGTTCCGCGCCGGCTTCTGTCGGCGGCGCGGCGTTGCGCAGGCCCGTGTGTTCGAGCGCGTCGCGGCGGCGCGTTTCTGCGCAGCTTGAGTGCGTTTCGAAGCGATTTAGACGAATTCGCTGCTGCCCCAAATCGTGCTGGATGGTCATTTACATTTTTACATCCAGAGCGACTTAAAATCAGTAGTTACAGGGACAGTCCCCCCCTGGAGACACTCAGGGTTAAGTACTCTTTTTATTCTTTGCACGAAATATCTGCTTTTTTTTATATACATTGACTTTCACTCATTTGCACACCTTCACCCTACACGTTACACATATTTTATTACAATATTTGGTTATGCTTGCAATATTTGCATATTGGTTTTCATTGTATACTTGCAACATTTGCAATGCTGTGGTCTGTAGCAGTCGCTAAAGCATTTCAATGCATATCATACCGTGTATGACTGTATGTGACAAATAAAATTTGAATTGTCTTGCTCAGGGACACAATGGTAGTAAGTGGGACTTGAACCTGGGTCTTCTGGTTCATAGGCGAGTGTCTTACCCACTAGGCTCCCTGGATGGTGTGATGACTCTACCTCACTTTGTCACTTTTACTCTTACAAGCTCTGTTGCACTACATTGTTCACAATGTTTACATGGTTTGCACTCTCCACCATGTGCCCTTATTTGTATATTGTGTTAAAATTGTATTTATACCTTTGTATTTAATGTTACTGCACCATGGGTCTGAGAGTAACGCAATTTCAATTCTCTGTATGTCCTGTACATGTGGCAGAATTGACAATAAAGCTGACTTTGACTTTGATGACAAATGTGTGGAATGTGCGAGAATGACACAAACACTGTGTCAGTTGTTTCTGAGGTGTATTGAAGATTGCACAGTGCTCCATCATGCTCCATCAGGCATTGTTCGTCACCGAACTGTTCCGGGACGGTTGGGAGAAGTTGCTGTCTGAGGATGTTCTGATGCCATTCTTTATTCATGGCTGTTTTATTAGTTAAAATTGTGAGTGAGTCCACTCCCTTGGATGAGAAGCAACCCCACACATGAATGGTCTCAGGATGCTTCACTGTTGGCACCCTTTCTTCTCCAGACAATCATTTTTCCAGAGGCCCCAACCAGAAAGGGGCTTCATCGGAGAAGATGACTTTACCCCAGCAGTCCTCAGCAGTCCAATCCCTGTACTTTCTGCAGAAGATCAAGTCTGTCCTTGATGTTTTGCTTGGAGAGAAGTGGCTTCTTTGCTGCCCTTCTTGACACCAGGCCGTCCTCCAAAAAGTCTTCACCTCCACTCTGCGTGCAGATGCCCTCACACCTTCCTGCTGCCATTCCTGAGCAAGCTCCGATCCCACAGCCGAATCATCTTTAGGAGACACCCTGAAGCCTTTAAACTTCTCTCCATGAGGTTTTGATGATCTGATGAACGGTTGATTTAGGTGGAATCCTAGTAGCAGCTTCCTCGCCCGTGAAGCCCCTTTTTATGCAGCACAATGATGACTGGACGTGTTTCCTTGCAGGTAACCATGGTTACCAGAGGAAGAAGAATGATTCCAAGCATCACCCTCCTTTTAAAGCGTCCAGTCTGCAATTCTAACTCAGTCAGCATGTGCTGGTTAACACTCACTTGTGTTAACGAGAGGAACACTGAAATGATCTCAGCAGGTCCTTTTGTGGCAGGTTTTTTTTTTGGGGGGGGGGGGTTAAGTTAATTTTCATGGCAAAGCGGAACTTTTCATGTCACCCGAACATGCTAACATGGCAAATTGCCATCATAAAAACTTGTGTACGAGCACTTCATCCACATCAGGATCAGAGCGCTTGCTGGCATTTTTCTGCACCCCAGTTTCTAACGTGTTGCTTTTTGGCTGCAACTCTTTCACAAAGACAACTTCTGGCTGAGCAGTGGTCACACTGATTTCTGCCTGATCCCTTAAGGGATATAAGCTAGACACGTTTTTTTGCTGCAATAAGACCACTGTCTCTACGGTCGTTGCCATTTCTTTATGATTTTTCCAATGAACTTGAACCTCAGTTTGAAAGTGAAGTGATTGTCATTGGGAAACACAGCACATGATGACCTCTGCATTTAACCATAAAACCAGTGGGCCAAGGGTTGTAACCCGGGGAGCAGTGTGTGGGGACGGTGCTTTGCTCGGTGGCACCTTAGTGGCACCTTGACGGATCGGGATTCGAACCGGCAACCTTCTGATTACTGGGCCGCTTACTTAACTGCTAGGCCACCACTGCCCCGGTCTGCTTTGAATTCTGGGAAGGTTGCTGATGTAGTATAGCGACCTTGTGTCTTATTCATTGAAAATGTCAGCTATGTGTTCCAATCTCACTCTTTATAACTGCTTTATCCATATCAGGGTCACGGATGTTAAATGGAGCTGATCCTGAGACAATGACCTCGGGGGACACAGTACCTGTCCCGCCACATGACCAAGTTTGCCCCATTCAAATATGACTGCATAGTCAGACCTGCTCAGGCAACATGTAACCACTCTCATACCTGTTTACGCTGTTAAAATCAGAATGAAGTCATGTACACGGTTAAATTTAGAATCAATTCCTGCCTGCATACGCGCACACACACACACACACACACACACACATTTCACAGTGTCAACGTGTGCTGTGTTTTACTATTATATTCACTTCACTTTCCTTTCACATGTATGTGCACACATACACACATTTTTACAATGTTGGTAATAAACGAACCCATATGGGCTCTAACAGTGATTTAACAGTAAGATAAAAATTAACTTGAACTTTAATTTGTTTTAAAGGTTTTCTTTAACATCATGTGTCCACTTAATTATTACGCTCAAGTTTATGTGAAAATGTACATGAACACAAATAAAACATTTTTCGTAATGTACAACATGATAAACAAAAAAACAGAATTTAACATGATGCTTTACATTAAACACATCATAAAATTACATGGAAATTGGTCTGTAATTTAAATAAATAAAGTTATTATTTAGGCTTGAAAGTTGTGGAAGTAATTTATGTTTTTTCATTTTTCTAACAGCCGCTCTGAAATGTGTGTAAAGCACACAATTAATAAAAAGATTTTTCAAATCTCTTGATCTAATTAATGTCACTTTACTTTTAATTTTTTTCTGCACTATTACTACTGTTTTATTCTTATTTTCTCTTGTTGCTTTGAGCATGCTTTTAGGACAAAAGAATTTCCGTTGGGATAATTAAAGTTTTTTCTTGTTCTTAATATTGTATTGCTGTTCAGAGAACAAAGTCTCTTTCTCTACACACATGTCATTGGTTCATTAAATTAAGGACATTCTGCAATAAACACTTTGGGTAAATCAATATTGGATCAATGTTTGCAGTTTTGATCAATGCTTTTTTTGTTGTTAATAAAATTGCTTGCCACACAGAGTGGGTTTTCACTGGTTTGTGTCTTATGCAGAGTACTGTAATGCAAAGTTGTGTTGGGTGGTTTAGATTATTGATTGTTGGATGAAATACACATAATAATTCACAGTGTTTCTTATATAGTTTAATGTCAAGATTGGTTGCAGCAAGACACAAGACACACACACAAACTTTCTTTTTTAGAACCACTGTAAAGGAATTAATCTGTATCTAAAAACTGTAATTCTAAATTAGACCTTCATAACAAAAAGAAAAGAATTATATATATTTTTAAAAAGTCAATTATTATGAAATTAGCGCATAAAAAATCTAATTTTAAATGACCAATAAAAAAACATAATTGTCAAACAAAGTAATGATACATGAAATTAAAGAATTTAATTTTAGTGTACTGAAAGGTGCAAACTTTTCAAATTCAAATGGTTTTTTTGAATCCTTTTTAAAAAAAAGTTTGTGCCATTGAGATCACAGATTTCTTTTTACATATTTTCTATTTTAAAAAAAGTACAAATGAAATGTTCTAAAGAAACAGATGCTGAAAATCTTACAGCCCTCTCTACCAAATCACTTCTTAGTTTCGGGACGAATCAGTTACAAAATGTTGAATGCCAATTGTGACTTCTAATTTCCACATAAAAATTCTTATAATTATAAAACACTTTACCCAGAACACTTTAAATATGAACAACACCAGTGACTGAGGTGACGACGAGTGGCAATAAACGCAACTGCCCCATGCGCAAACATTTCACGTACACTAACAGTAAAAAAGTAGATTCTGCCATATATATATATATATATATATATACTTTTTTACTATATATATATGGACACACCTTCTCATTCAATGTGTTTTCGTTGGTAGATTGACACTGAAGGCATCAAAACTATGAATGAACACATGTGGAGTTATGACCTCCACAGTCACCGGACCTGAACCCAGTCCAGATGGTTTGGGGTGAGCTGGACCGCAGAGTGAAGGCAAAGGGTCCAACAAGTGCTAAACACCTCTGGGAACTCCTTCAAGACTGTTGGAAAACCATTCCAGGTGACGACCTCTTGAAGCTCATGGAGAGAATGCCAAGAGTGTACAAAGCAGTAACCAGAGCAAAGAAACTAGAATATAAAACGTGTTTTTAGTTATTTCACCTTTTTTTGTTAAGTACATAACTGTGAATCCAGACACAAATACACAATCATCATCATTACCATGAAAACTCACATTTGGACGACTTTTAAACAGAACTAATCTGTTAATTCATTACCACTTCAATTCATTATTACAATTAAACGAACGGAATAGAAGTCTACTGAAGGCTCGTGCGCAGATTTCAGGGTTGGTTGGATTCAGTTTGTTCATTGCAAAAAAAATAAAAAATCAGGCCAATCAGCTGGTGCACCGCAGGCCTGTGACTCAGAAAATAGCCATAAAAAACACTGATCCTGGGGTATAAATAAATTCTGTCACTTCATTCACCCGAGACCTGTACAACCAGAAACTCACACACCCACACACTTCACTACACTTTCTACAGTCGCTGCTCATAAGGGGAAATCCAAATACACACACACACACACACACACACACACAAACCATAAAAGCAAGAAATTCTTGTCTGATTCTAATCGGAATGAAATGCATGTTTGATGCAGGCGGGGCCACGCCTCGCCACGCCCCCTCCGCCCCTCCACGTTCCTGCTCCGCTCGCGGCTCGGTCGGGGGTCAGGTGCGCGGCGGCGGGATGAAGATGTGGCCGCAGTGGTGGGTCCCGGTCCCGGTCCCGGTCCCGACGCGCGTCCCCGGCCGGACAGCTCCTAACGTCTCTGCTTTCTGCCTTCTCCCCGCAGGGCGTGGGCGCTGGTGTGGACGGCGGGGCTCTGCGGTGCAGGTGGGTGCGCGTTTCTAAAAAAGCCCGATTGGCGCACGGACGAACTTCGTATTCTTTTTTTTTCTGGCGACGTGACGTGGCGTTGATCGGAGTGGACGGTGCCGGTGCGACACTTGGCAGCGAGGCTGAAATGAGCAGCACCACAGACAGCTCCTTCTAATTACCACCAATTAAGCCGCTTAGTTAATGCAGCAAACCCCGTGGGACGTGGAGGGTGGAAGCAGCATTGCAGCAGATCCAATGCGTTCACTGGTGGCCTAGCGGTTAAGGAAGCGGCCCCGTAATCAGAAGGTTGCGGGTTCGAATCCCGATGCCCCACACACTGCTCATGGATGCCCAGTGCTAAGACTAGTCCCAGGGTATCTGCAGGTTTAAGGAAGCCAAATTTAAGACTTTTTTTATAGGCCACTTTCATCAAATTTGAGACCCGGTCCTCATATTCTGAAATATGTCATATTAATTATAATTTATCTTAAGAAATATTTTATTATTTGATACATTAATTTTCCTTCCAAGACTCATATTCACACTCACATTACCTGTACTGCAGCAAGCCAAGGATGCAACTGCGATATTTTCAGCTTACATTGACATTTACAGCATTTATCAGACGTCTTACACTAAGTAGTTACAGGGACAGTCCCCCCCTGGAGACACTTAGCGTTAAGTGTCTTGCTCAGGGACACAATGGTAGTAAGTCGGGTTTGAACCTGGGTCTACTGGTTCACAGGCGAGTGTGTTACCCGCTAGGCTACTACCACCCAATTTTCTTTTTCCAGGGCTGCACGATTCTGGAAAAAGTCATATAGCAATAAACCGAGATCAATATTGGAATATGTGATATGATAAATGGCACCTGCTTGCATAACAATAAAAAAAACCCAAAAAATCACATAAATTATTAATTACTAGCATTTGCATATTGTTGCTCTGCACCTTAATTACCAATTTAGATTTTTTGGCTCTCGTGTTTTTGCTCTCGTGTTTTGGCTCTCGTGTTTATGACTCCATATCCTTTCCCGGCTCAACTGTCGTTGTGACATCACATTTGACTTAAAAAATGTGCTTCAGGAGCAGCCCGCACATGTTGTCGCTTCATAAAATAAAAATGTCCTCATATGTTCATAAAATGTACTCATAAAATAAATTGCAAAATTGTGCGTTCATGTAACCGCACGATCCGACACTGTTGACAGGTTGAAAGCTTGTTTCATTTGAAGCATTTCCATCCTCTCAAGGCTTTTCCGGATTTAGTAATATAAGACATTTTTTAAATATTGGGAAAACACGTCTGCCGGTGAGTGCAGAATTTCATTCGATCTCATACACAAAAATACAAAACACATATTAGAAATTCGCCAAATTGTTTAGAGGTTACCAGTAAATACATCTACTGGGTCTGCAGTATTAATTCTGGATTTAAGGATTACCAGTCACTTTTAATGATATTTAAGGCCTTAATTTTCGAAATTACAATTTAAGTTTTTAACGATCAGCAGAAACCCTGTAGACTAAAATGAGTCTGGATGTAACTCAGACTAATAAAAAGTAAAATTTTGATGCAAAGACTAAACTTAAACTAAAATTAAGACAGGCCCCCATAAACAGCTATAAAATCCAAGTCCTCACAATTGCTTAGGGGTCAATTAAGAATCCACTAGTGAAGTGAAGTGATTGTCACATGTGATACACAGCAGCACAGCACACGGTGCACACAGTGAAATTTGTCCTCTGCCTTTAACCATCACCCTGAGTGAGCAGTGGGCAGCCATGACAGGCTCCCGGGGAGCAGTGTGTGGGGACGGTGCTTTGCTCAGTGGCACCTCAGTGGCTCGAGATTCGAACAGGCAACCTTCTGATTACGGGGCCGCTTCCTTAACCACTAGGCCACCACTGCCCAAATGCATGCTTGTCCGTTTCATATGTGAACGTGTGTGTGTTTCACCTGTGTTTGTGTAACCAAAGTCTGAAATATTTCCTAAACGGCCCCTCATAGTGATTTACATCATTTACATTTACAGCTTTTATCAGACGCCCTTATCCAGAGCGACTTACAATCAGTAGTTACGGGACAGCCCCACCCTGGAGTTAAGTGTCTTGCTCAGGGACACAATGGTACTAAGTGGGATTTGAACCTGAGTCTTCTGGTTCTTAAGTGAGTGTGTTACCCACTAGGCTACTACCACAATAGTGTCTGCTGAATAATATTACTTGAATTTGTGGTGATTGAAGATTCAACTAATTTAATGTACACTGAAATTATTTACAGCAAAAATTGTAGCTGCAAAAATGTTCAGAAACCTTGTTTCAGTAAAAAAAAAAAAAAGAAGTTAATAAAATTTCTAAATCAGATGGAACAGGTTTCCTTCCATACAGATTGCTAAAAAATGCAAATATTATACAGTGTGCGTCTTGTTATTCACACCCTCAGCAATATATTCATCATTGTGTATTGTGGATTTTCCACTGAAACGTCTCAGCTTCAGGGTCTTTTGTGTGTCTGCTGTGATGAACTGTCATGTGTTAAATATATATATATATAAAAGAAGTTAATAAAATTTCTAAATCAGATGGAACAGGTTTCCTTCCATACAGACGATTGCTAAAAAAGACACTGTCATCAGGGGTGAAGGTCATGGAAGAGCTGCTTGTTGGTCCGACAGAAACCAAATGCGCTTCTCTTTGGCTCCTTGTGAACGTCCCGCCTCTCCGCCCCAGGTGTAGCGAGGGTGGAGGCCGTGACCGTGGCGGCCAGGCCGGGTGAGAACGTGACCCTCCCCTGCACCTGCCGCCGGCAGGAATACGTCGTCTGGCAGCGGGGTGACGCGCCCCTGAGCTGGTACGTGGGTGGCAGGAACCACACGGGCGAGCGCCATCACCTCTTCTTGCCCATCGCTGGATGGAACTGCTCCCTCCGGCTGCTGAACGTCTCCAGGTCAGACGAGGGAACCTACGTCTGTTACTACAAAGACCATTCTCTCCAACGCGCGGAGGTGGAGCTGGAGGTGGTCGGTAAGCAAGCAGCCGCCGCGTGAAATTTCATTTCGGAATGATCCTTAATTGCTGGTTTTGGTTTTATTCTGTTTGGCGGATGGTTCCAGACTGCACCAGTCTGGGGTTCTTTTTTTAAGATTACCATCTACCATCCAGGTTCTAACCCCGAAGCTGCTGTAGGTGATTAGGACCCAGCACCCCTGTGAATTGGGCAGGTGTGGCCTTTAGCGGCTGAGGAAGTGGACTCGTAACTGAAGTCCCGAACCACCATTGCTATCCCCTTGAGTACCATCCCGGTGGCCTAGTGGGTGGGGAAGCGTAATCGGAAGGTTGTGGGTTCGAATCCCGAACCACTAAGGTGCCACTGAGGTGCCACTGAGCAAAACACCGTCCCCACACACTGCCCGCCGGGCGCCTGTCATGGCCGCCCACTGCTCACCAAGGGTGATGGTTACATGCAGGGTTCACATATGGTGAACTGAATGACTGAGCGCTGAATCTTTGGCTGGTGTGAGAATCAGCTGCTCCCGCATTCCCAGGATGTCCCCCGGTGAGTTTATGTGACACGATTACCTCAGCGTTTTCACATAAAAAGACACATGGAGATGCGGAAAAGAGAAGTTCACTGTGGATCCCGTTTCAGAAAATAACCCTTCTGGGGCCCCTAAAACGCCATCTCTGTGTGAACACAAGACCAGTGGACGGGGCCTAAATAATCGCATAAAGGTTTCTCCACAGAGCCTCCTAGCAGGAGTGCAGCTCCGTCCCGCCTGTCTCATGCCTGGATGGCTGGGTGGGGGACACTGGCCCTGATGGTCCTCCTGCTGCTCACTGTGCACGTGGTGCGGCGTCGGCGGTCGCACGTGAGCCCCGCCTCGGCCTGCAGGTGAGCCCCGCCTCGGCCTTCTGCTCTCACGTGCATTGTGGCTCATTTCTTTACTGTCTGATTAAAAAAAAAAACTCTTCTTACTTTCTGTATGAAGTTATTGCAGCTGGAAGAAGTGAGGCGAAAAGAAGATTGGACAGATGCACTTTCTGATCACCATCAACATGCAGATCCCGCGAATCAGTCAGAGTTCAGGCCAAATCTCCTCCTAAAGGAATAGTCTGGTACCAGTCACCTAACACACATCGGCCAATCAGCAGCTTTTCATTTGCTCAATGGGATTTTAAAAATGTTAGCTGTGCTGGAACTCTGAAATGAAGCGTTTTGCCGTTGTTTCGTCTTGCGTATGTGATGTTCTGGAGTTTACATGTTGTTTTTTTTTTTTTATTATTTCTCATGAACATTTACCTATCTCATCTTTCAAAAGCTACAGCCACACAAGTGCAAATATTATACAGTGTGCGTCTTGTTATTTACACCCTCAGCAATATATTCATCATTGTGTATTGTGGATTTTCCACTGAAACGTCTCAGCTTCAGGGTCTTTTGTGTGTCTGCTGTGATGAACTGTCATGTGTTAAAAATATATATTTTTTATATATATATAAATATCTTTTGATTAATAAAGTATTTTTAATCACACGTTTGTGTCCTGTAGTACACGCTTCTCTACATTCGTACAGTGCAGGAAAAGCTGCGGGAAACCGCTTTGGTGAAGTCACTGTACATGTCTACAGAATAAAGAAGTGTTGACAGTTTATCCAACAATTTTTGGGAATACCTGTCCAATTTTCATTCAAAGTGAAGGGAATGCACAACTCCCTGAAGGTAAATGTACTAGTGATGCTCTGTTGAAGGTGCAATTATTGTCCTGCACCAAGGAAATGACCAAACAAGGAGATACTGACATGGATTAACAGAAAAAAGGACCATCATCATGTAGTCTGATTAGTCCAAACTGACCCTGTACCAGAGTAATTGTTGGTAGGGGGAGTAGCCTATTGGGTAATACAACTCTAAGTCTGATCCAACGAATCGGGTTTGGGATGGGTCAGGTCGAGTTGAGCTCGTGCCGTAAATGACACAAGCTTCTGGGCTACATCACCCGCCGTCGTCAGATGATGCATTTTAATTATTGCGAGAGAGATAAAATGGATGCTGAGGAGGAGAAGCGGAGTCAAAGTTCTGGCGATTATGTCTTAAACCCAAACATTTCCTTTCCCTCACAGTCTAGCGATAGTAAATTGCAAAGAAAGCCGGACTAAAATACTTTGAGCCTGATTATAGCTCTGGTGGGTAAGACAGTCGCCAATGAACACAAAGTCACAAGTTCAAACCCCACTTATTGCCATTGTGTCCCTGAGCAAGACACTTAACCCTGAGTGTCTCCAGAGGGACTGTCCCTGTTACTACTGATTGTAAGTCGCTCTGGATAAGGGCGTCTGAAATGCTGTAAAATGTAAAAGTTACTGTAAATGATTGGTCCTTCAGGTAAGAAGGAAGAGTTGGACCCATCATGTCCCTACTGGTGAAGCCTGTGGAGACCATGTTACGAACAAATCTGGGTTTACCAAAATTGTGTAGAAATCAACTGAATTCTAGAATATTCGTAATGACTGCACTTTTTAATATATGGATGGCACAGGCATATATTTAATTTTTTTTTATCTAACTATGGAACGATTGGTTCACCCATGGGCCTGCCACTCTGTAAGAGATGTGCTAGAGAAGACTTCACACAGTGGTTCTACTCCCTCATCCTCAACAAAAACTAATGTACCTCTTGACCAGAGGTGCAAAGTAACGAATTACATTTACTCATGTTACTGTAATTGAGTAGTTTTTGCAAGTAATATGTAATTTTTTGTTGTTTTTGAAATAGGTCATTTTACTTTTACTCAAGTGCATTTTTTTAAAAATCCACTTGAACAGAAAAAAAAATTGGACAAGTTCTCGCACGGCATATTTCTCTGACCGCGAACAGCAGTGCCTCACTATGAAACAAGGCATCTCTTCTGGGACCTACGGCCGGTCAATTACCAGCCAATCAAAAAAATGGGACAATATGACTGCTGTTAGATAATTTCCCAGAAAATTAGCATCAGTTTTTCAATGCTTCTGGGTGTCTGTAGGCTAAACTTTTACAGCCTGCATCCTGAAAGCATGTGGTAGTTAGTAGAATAGCCCATACAGTGCAAGAGGTGAAGTTCTGGTCAAGTCTTTTTGAATATGATGCCACAAGCTTGGCACACCGATCCTTGGCCAGTTACAGCCAGTCGGAGTTCAAGAGCGCACTGGAGCAGGTTTTCATGCAGCATGTCTCTGTACGTTGCTGCCGCCATCTTTCCCTCTATCCTGACCAGTCTCCCAGTTCCTGCAGCTGAAAATCATCCCCACAGCATGATTTTGCACCACCATGCTTCACTGTAGGGATGGTATTGGCCTGGTGATGAGCGGTGCCTGGTTTCCTCCAAACGTGATGCCTGGCATGTATACCAAAGGCCAGAGCATTTTGTTTCTCATGGTCTGAGAGTCCTTCAGGTAGCTTTTGCAAACTCCATGCAGGTTTCCATGTGCCTTTTATGAAAATGTCACTTTGTGAGATTATTTAACAGTAGTACGAGTTCCCTAGCCTGTCTATGGTCCTGCAGTGGCTAGAAATGGCGATAGGTGGAAAGAGTGCTTTGGTCATTCTGCGTCACTGTTCAGAGAGCGGCAGCTCAGACCGTCGGATCTAGAATGTCCCCCCTTATGTCATCATAAGGATAAAGGTTACCTCCCGTTTTGCTTTGTCTGCCCAGAGAGTTTCCCACCCCTCACCGAAAAACGAACTCTACTGACCATCGTGACTTCCAAACTTGTGAAACATTCCAATTGCTCGATGATCGGATGTGAAAAGTAGCACAAATGTTCCATCACACGAGACGCTGCAGAACCAGGGGGTCAATTCATTTTTTTTCGGAAAAACACTACTTCCTTGTTGCGCCAAGCAGGAAGCATGGACGTAACGTCTGTGAATGCCATGCATTTTGATTGGCTTCTCTCATCCTCATCACAGTTTGCATTTTACACACACACACACACACACACACACACACACCGAAATGGCATCTTGGGAAAGCTGTTTGTGTGTTCTGGTTCATAGGCGAGTGTGTTACCCACTAGACTACAACCACCTCCACCTCCTGTAACATTGGTACCATTTTTACATACAATTTTACATATAACTGCAATACTGGTGTTAATAAATTAGAAACTGTTCATTATTGTAACCTGTATTGTGCCACGCCTCTTTCATGCCAGGTGACGTTAGGGCATCTATATTTACCTGGCTTTCATGTGCTTTCTCAGTTTATTTATTTAAAAACAACTTATTTCATGAATTTTAATTCCTGAAATAAAACCTTTTTCCATGTTGTCATTATGAGGTGTTGTGTGTGAGGAAAAAAATGAACTTGATCCATTTGGGCTGTAACATAAACCTTTTTTTAAAATGTGATGTGCTGTGAATACTTTCCAGATGCACTGTACAGACACACATATAGAGAAATATGCATTGCTCAAACTGAACAAGAGTTTTACCGTCTATTGCGGTAGGGCGCTTTATTTCATTTCTTACATCAACAGTGTAGCTCATTTGGCCTTGACCTCATTTGTCAGTAAAGGCAACTGATATATTTATGTTGGCTACAGAAAGAACAAAAAGTGCAGTTTGCTCTTGACTGAAGTAAAGGTTGTCACATTGCACAAGTGTACTGAAGCTGAGCCAATTTTTATGCTGCGTGATGGGTTTTTTTGGCAGGCCGTGGTATTTGTGAGGTCATTAAGCAACCGTTTCTGCATACAGTGAAACAGTGCAGGTCCCTTCAAAACAATCAAACGTTACAAAGCCTCTGTACAGTTTCAGCATCGGATGCACTAAACAAAGATAAGAGAAGTCCCCCATCCAACCTCACAGCAGAACTTCACCTCTTTGAAGTACGTACAGAAAAAAAAAAATAATTTCAGAAAATAAGCGTTGATAGGCACTGAGAAACCTGGTAAAAATGAAATAATAAAAGAATAAATATATTTATATTATTCTGAGGACTTGTAGGACTGGAAATGGAACCTAAGTTAAGTAATTGGCTGTCTTGTAATAACTAATTACTGTTTACGGTGGAGCCTGGAAGCAACTGCGGAACACAACATGCAGGGAACCAGTGTTGCCTTTTCCTATTGGCTGCTGCAACCTTTCCTTTTGTGCCCACAGAGAGTGGCAGATCAGCTCGTGTCTCAGCACGTCCTCACACCTTTAAAAATATGTGACTTTACTCAGTGGAGATCGGAGTTTATGACTGCGAAGGTCTCTTTGGAAAAAAAGAAACTGCAGAAACGAAACAACTGGTGGGCTTCATGAGACCACAAGGCTTCGGAACAGATTAGAGCCTTTACAGTGGACAGAACATGGGGGGAGCTGGACACAAGGTGTCAGTGTTGTCTCACTAACGAGCAGCGGGCTCATCCCAGCGTTCCCGACAGTCCCAGTATCAGTAGAGGACTGAACAACGCAGCATACGGTGCAGAGGTGGACCCAACACTGACCCGTGTGGACTTAATTATTTCGCACATATTAACCCATACTAAACTGATGGAGATCAACAATTAACGAAGGGCTATTATTTATTTCACAAAAAAAGCCGAGAGAAATATGCTTCTCTTTTCCTTTCTAATATAACTGATTCATTTTATTAAATGATCTAATTATGTCCATAGTCACTAACATAGAAAACCAAATTTTGCAATGGATGGGTCAAACTTGGTAAAAAATAGTAAATAAATGATTCATCTGAGAGAAAACCAAGAACTCGGATTCACTTCTTTTATCTATGAGTGTTTTAGGGGTTGAGGGCAGATTGATCACAGGCCTAATCCAGCTCTGAAATTTGTCCTCCATTGGGTTTTGATGGCATGGGGACTTCCTGGGTGCTGGATGATTGGATTGTGTGTGTGTGTGTGTGTGTGTGTGTGTGCGTGTGTGTTCACTGGTTGTTTTTAGTGCACGCATGAGTCTATGTCATAATTTTGGCATAACTTGCATAATGATGAGATCGTGCACTTATTAAAACTGGGGTCCTCCTCCTGCTCCATCTGGCAGACTCACAAAAAAAGATACATAAAAGAATAAAAGGGATATAAGGCGCTCTACATCCTGCATGGAGAAAAGAAATAAACCTGGTTGAACTGTAATGACTGTTTGCTGTGCATGTGCTGGCTGTCTCTACATGTGGAACTCATTTCCATGTAAATGATGTCAACGGCACTCGGAAGCCTGGACTGACGAAATGAGAGATAAAGGAAGGAGAGGTAAAGGAGTCTGATCGGAAAACAGAGGAGAAATCGATCCTTTGTACTTTAAAAGAAGACATGGCGAACCTCAACTACTGCAAACATTAACAGAGAAAGAAACTATATCCAATTATAGCCTTGATGCAGTATACAAGTTATACAAGTGCATCATTTGTTTCTTTTCTGCTGAAGCTCTACTGCCAGAACGAATTTAAATAAAACATCATATTTCTATCACGGACCACACGGCCTGTTTGCCGATTTCCTCCATATTATGCACATTTTCCCCATTAATCTGTTAATCTCTTCAAGCATGCGGACAGGTGGCCTCAATCAAATGATAATATTCACAAAAATATACAGCAGGCGCTGGTGCTGGGGCTGGTTTGGATCAATGTAGGACCCTCCAGGTGAAACCACTCCGACTGACTGACAAGTTCGATTCAAAAAGTTTCTGCACAAATCTCTCGAAACATTTAGCAAAACAAATAAATAAACAACTAAATCATTATTATTGTTGTTGCATTATTCTAAAATGACAAACGAATTACTACTTTGATGTGTCTTGCGTTTGTACATATGTACACGTGTACATTAAAATAAATACCAATAAGTTTTAAAAATAATCAATAAATGAAAAACGAATACCTTTAGAACATATCGGGCAAAGAACTATTTTTCATGAAATTATTATTCTAAAGGCATTATTCATTGAGGATTCTTCCATCCCTGCTAAACAAGTAACCAAAAAACACTATATACACACACACACACACACACACACACTCACACACTATATATATATAATTTTATATATATACACACACACACACACACACACACACACACACACACACACACACACACACACACACACATAATATATATATATTTTTTCCTGTTGTTTGCTTCATTATTACTTTCATTCATTTAAAATGTTATTGCTGAATACCAGAAATTCATCCCTGTCATCTCCATCAGCGTCAATATGTGGTGACTGGATTGCCTTGATTCCGTGATAAAAGTAAAATGGAACCCATATTTACTGGAAGAGTGGTAGTGCAGCATGCCGTTCAATGGGCCCTGCTATCCTGGAAGCACAACATCTACATTAGACGCCGGATAAGAATCGGACAAGACGCTGAGCAGGGTTTTTTGGGGAGAATTTACAGGTTCATGCAGAACCATCAAGGAATATTTTCATCTGACTCAACTTCCATGTGAGCTAAAGAACAGGAGAAAATATCAAACTCTGCAGACAGAAAAAATGCTCGACACGCGTTTATATACTTCTATAATATTTTAAAGCAGTAGAATCAACAGGCATTGTCCATTGTTCTAGTTACAATTCCAATGAACGTAATTAAAAAACAGAATATGACGATTTGCAAATCTATATTCAATTGAATACATTACAAAGACAAGACATCTGATGTTCAAACTGGTCATTTTCATTGTTATTGGCAAATCTTCATGCAATTGGAATTTGATGCCTGCAACTTGCTGATTGGGTATAAAAGGAGCATCCCGATAATGCTCAGTCGTTCACAAGTAAGGAGTGGGCGAGGACACCACAACTGCGTGTGCAAATAGTCCAGCAGTTTAAGAACAATGTACAATTTACAAGGAAACTAGGAATTCCATCATCTACTCTCCGTGACATAAATCAAACGATCCCGAGAATTTGGAGAAAGCGAAAACCAACATTGGATGCCCGTAACCTTCCCTTCAATCCCTCAGGTGACACTGCATTAAAAACTGACATCATTCTGTAAAGGATGTTGCTGCGGCGGCTCAGGAATACGTCCAAAAACCATTGTCAGTTCACGCAGATGCTCTACGCTGCACTTTTATACAATGTCCCAACATCATTGGAATTGTTTTCTCTAAAAAAAAGCTTTTTTAACAGAAAAAGAAGGCTTTTAAAAATGTACACAATTAGTGATCAAAGGTGATATGTTACACAGCGGCTCTGTGTCGGTGGAACAGCAAATGAAAACCCAGCGCCCCCAAGGGGGAGGCATAAGTCAGTGTCGGTGGAGCCTCACCATGCGAGCGTCTGGACCTTGTGGAGAACCCTGCTTATCCAAGAACCCTTTTGATGCGAGAAACGAGCTGCGAATAACCACAGCCAGCAAGTGATTTAAGGTCAACTTGAATGTGGCAGACGGACAGACAGACTGACTGAAGACCAGACGGGCTTTTTAAATACGAACTCAGTCGCATGATTTAGATACAAAGAAAGAGTCAGCTCTTCAGGTCACCTATAATAACACTAATCATGTTATTCTTATTTTTGTTGCCATAGTAATGATCCACCTGGATCATCGCCTTCACTAGTGTAGGAAAAGTAGAGTAAGAACAGGCCAGCGCCACACACTCACACAACTTCACAGCGGCTTCTCAAAACATCCCAAAGCGTCTGATGGAGAAACAGATTCTCAGAAATGTCTCTGGGGTGTCACCAGGGTTCAGGTTACGCAAAGGGTCCCAGGTTCGTACAGTCTGTGTCATTTTAAATAAGAATCGGTTCAGTAGCCTAAACACAGGCAACAAAAAAGCAGAAGTCGATTTTGGCCGCGACTTGTGAGGCACAACAATGGGACGTGCCGAGCCTGTGCTGAGGCGATGGCATGGAAGAGGCGGGGCCGCAGAGGCGCGTGGGCAGCAAATTCAACGCAGGTACGCAAGGCGCCAGTGATAAATCAACACTGCAGAGGGTTTATATGAGCAAACTCCAGATCTGAGATAAACGTAGAGTTCAGTCATAATAAAGTGATTAAGTGAAGTGATTGTCACTTGTGATACACAGCAGGGAAATTTGTCCTCTGCTTTTAACCCGTCACCCTTGGTGAGCAGTGTGTGGGGACGGTGCTTTGCTCAGTGGCACCTTGGTGGCAGCTTGGCGGATCGGGATTCGAACCGGCAACCTTCTGATTACGTTGCCGCCATGTCTGTAAAACTGACACGATTTAGTGTTAAATAACAGTGACTCCACCCCCTCCTCAGGTGATAGGCAGCCTAGTGGGAGACCACAAAGTCACAGGTTCAAACCCCACTTACTTCCATTGTGTCCCTGAGCAAGACACGTAACCCTGACTGTCCCTGTCACTACACAGGTACCAAACAGGTTATCAATATTAACTTCAAATATTGTTATTTTAACAGTTTAAGCAATTTGTCTTTAAATGAGTAAAAATAAAGCTCAGAGGGCGTCCTCTTCCCGAGCTTCTGTACCTTGTGTGTCTCAGGAGCTTTATCACACATCCACACTTGGTTTGTCCAACCCCATTGTGAGCACAACCTGGCTGACCTACCACAATAACTTCCAACTTCTTCTTTTCTTTATTCGTCACCTTTAGGAATCAACATAAGGTCCACAGTAAAGAACAGAATGAAATGGTCCAGCAGAACTCACCTGCGGCTCCATCCTCCGCTGAGCACTGTTCCCCCTGAATGACGGCCCAGTCTTTTAAATATCATATGCTTGACTTGTCATAATTCTGAGGAATGGAACAATAACCAGGATTTCGGTGGAAAAAGTCTGACTTCATCACTCCTTGGAATCCCGAGCAGGAAAGTAACAAGTTAATACAGGAATCGATTCATGCGAATATGGTGATTAATTCACGTCCTGGTATCCCAGACAACATGAGCGATCGGTAGCAACGGCATGGCCACTGATGGATGTAAAGCCAGATGACTTGAGGAACTGGACATCCCGATGGCTCGACTGGGCCGTCAGGCCCGAGAGACGAACGCCAGACGTTCTGGACTCACCAGAGGCAGGGCCGGTCCGTAGCATAGACACTATAGGGTGCCACCCATCCAGGGGACGCCAGAAACGGTGGAAGAAAAAAAGTGTGACATTCCACTAGTCTTAAGCAAGTAGTAGCAATAATAATAAATATACATAACTTTCCCATGAGGCCCTGCGGTGCTCCTGCCCCCCCTTCCTACACGCACCTCCATGCTAGTAATGAAACACTACCGAAAATCATGCGTCAGGCTCCAAATTTGTTTTGGGCCGGGCTTGACCGCAGGGCAGGACCATTGAGGGAAGTGATATTGTAATCCCTGGGAATGGTTACTGATGGGACTGCATGGACCACATGTTCCTCATTAAACGGAATGACGGCGCTTGTCCCAGAACTTGCTTCGTCAAGCAACTAATTATTCCTGCTCCGGTGAGCAGTTCAGCGGAAAACCATTAAAAATGGCTTAACCGTTCAACTATTTTATTTACCTAAGAAGTTCACAATTACAATGTGGAGAAAAACGAAAACTTTCTGTAATCCGTTTATAAAGTTAAGTCATTTAAGACAAAAACATGAACTTATTAAAAAAACAGACAGTCTATCACACAGTATGCTACTAGTATTACTACTGCTAATAATAAAAATAATAACAATTCATTTACATATACAGCACATTTTATTCAATCTTTGCACAGTATGCTATTAGTAAAAACTAGGTAAGAAATGATCACAATAAAACCAACAATATTAGGAAGTAAACGAATTTCATGAATAATAAAGAAATTCCATTCTAGTCACACAATTAAAGCCAATTGATTCAACCTTTTCTACTTTAATGTTAAATTACTTTTAGTAGATGCTCTTCCTTTTACTACCTACGGGGCAGGTTTTCAACATGTAACTTTCTGGCAGGATTTTTACCCTCTCATCTACCACAACCATAACGTGAACACAGGCTTTATCTAGATGAATAACCTTATAAATGTGTGTAAGTCCTTGGACCTGCAATAAACTACTACATTTGACCAAATTCCGTCCCTATGTTCTTAATGTTCTTGTCACATCTCGGGATTGTGGGGGAAAGGAGGTGCAGAAGCGGGACATGATAAAGGTTGAGGATTTTATTCAAACACAAATTAATACGGCTCAAGGACCAAAAGGAATACAAGGAAAACTCAAACTAACACGTGTTTCATAAAGGACAGGAACCAAACTAGCAAACACACAGGTAATGGTTCAGTGTGCACATTAACCGATCTGTTAGATGTGTAATCTTTGCATTTCTCTGAATATGAGATTTCGCCGATATTGTAATTTGCTGTTGTTTTATACTGTTCGGCTTGACACGCACCATCGACTGGAATCAAATCACTCACACACCTTGCAACCGTGAGTTTACCCCGGCCCTGTTTCAGTGTGGTTACAGCCAGGCGAGGAGAAGGTGGATGCATCATCATCATTTCATTACTGCTTGATCTCACTCTGCCTGTGTATCCAGAACAGGACTATAGTTTAGTTTTCCAGGAAGACAGGGGTCATCCAAGGAACCTGAGCTGAACGTTATGTGGCGTGTTCGTTCGTCTTTGTCACAAGGGGAATCCGGTGACGCACTTGCAGACATACGGTGGCCGGGGGGACAAGCCGTCATACCGGGAGAGGACACTGGACGAGCTGGGGAGGAAGACCGGAGGAGTTTGGTCTGTGAGGGAGAGCCTGGCGGGGAGTGAGGACGCGGAGGAAGCAGTGGACGCACTGCAGCGCAGCGGGGAGTGAGGTCGGGATCTGTGGGAAGTACCTGGGCAGAGGAAACCGGAAGACGGCGGGTTTCAGGATGGTCCAGGAGCATGGACTGGTTAGGAGGAGGGCAGGGGAGCATGGAATCACGTCTTAACTGAAGGACGAGGCAGGCTCAAGGTCAGGGACAGGCAGAGGTCGTGGCCAGGAAGTTCCTGTCGGAGTTCCAAGTTCGTGGTTTCAAGGGGGTCAGGCAATTCTCGAAGTCGGGGTCAGGTGAAGGTCGTATTTCATGGGTCAAATTATCTAAGACGTGGGTGATACCGCCCGCTTCCATTTCCTCTTCCGGGTCATTGTCTCACAGGCTGGTCCGGCACCCCTTGGCGGGCCAGAGGCGCATTGGTCATGAGGGTCTTTCATACACCTTTTATAAAAATGATTTACTCTTGGAAGAACAATTAGGACAGGATGTGCCAACACATACATGAAGGAACAAAAGGTGGCAAAGAAGAGGATTTTGGACTTCACGATGAGCGGCAAATTTCAAACAGGGTTGACCAGCCGTGATTGCCGAGCGTGGCCTGGTCAGGAGGCGATTTGGCCACACTCACGGAATTATCGCTCGCACCAAACCTGCTGTTACCTGTTTTATTCACACTAAGGTACGGTTTATTGCATGCGATGGTTGGTTCGCGAGGATCCATGAGGAAGTGCTGAGGTCAATCCAAGAGTGAATCAAAGCTACACCAAATGGCTTCGTTTCAGTTTTTTCTTAAATGCAGGAAAGAAGTTTCAGAATGGCCCACATATTCTATAACTGGAGTTGAAAGTGAAAGCTCGCCCCGCCCCGACCAGTGCCCGGCTTGTGAGAATAGGAAGTACATTTACTCAAACTGTTGGTTCCGGTCACACGTCAGAAGACTGGGTATATTTGTGTGCTGATGGTAGGCCAGTAGACGGAGATGTAATATAACAATTCATTGTGAAGTTACAAAAAAAAAAGAAAAGATTATAAAATGCGTGTGTACTGTAGCGCAAGCGTTCAGAGAAACCATTAGAAAGTAATAAAGTAGAACTGAAGATTAAAAACTGAGTGAAATGAAAGATTGGATGGTGGAAGCTGATCTGCCCATCTGTGACAGGTTCATGTGGAGATGTCAAACTTTGATTTGCTTTATTGCAGTTTAAACCGAGGAGCTCATATGAACCATGCCAAAAAAATAAAGCAAAAAAAAAAAGTAATAAATCTAATAATGGTAGGATGAGCACACAGGTTTCGTCAGGTAAAAATTCCAAGTAACACACAACATACTCAAACCAAATGTAATTATAATGTTGACCATTTTTGAACAAGTATTTTCATGTTAGAATGAAAATGTACTTACTACCATTGTGTCCCTGAGCAAGACACTTAACCCTGAGTGTCTCCAGGGGGAGACTGTCTCTGTAACTACTGATTGTAAGTCGCTCTGGATAAGGGCTTCTCGTAAATGCTGAAAAAGTAAAATGTAAATATATTTAACCTTTTTTCGTCTGAGCAGCAATACGAAATTGTCCTCCATCTGTAGACTTTTGCTTGTGGGAGATCATTCATTAAGTTACAGAGTTGAGCGAGACCAACCCACAGTCCTCAAGCACATCTCTACATATCAATATTATTGCCATGTTTTACACTGTTTTTACAGAGTTGCTGTTTACTGGACTTTCATTAGTTTCTTTACTGACTTGCATTTATTCATTTTCTAAAAATGTGGGTTTTTTTTAAGCCATAAACAGTGAAACAGTGTAAACAATTGTAGACAATTGAAATAAATGTGATTGAAATCAACTCATAAGGTTGAACAAAATTAAATAAAGTCTCTTTCTAGACACATAATGTCATTGTTTCATGAAAAGCAGGAAAATTCTTCAATTCACACTTCAGGTAAATCAGTATGTCTGACATAAGTTTTTTATTTTGTCTTGTTTGCTTGCATCTTGGCCATGAAACAGTGGTTTCATGTCCACTGATTCATATTGGTGATAAGACATTTGCAAAGTGCTGCAGATCATGGCTAAGTAATAAGCATTTTCATTTTTAATAGTTACCAACTGATTCCGAGTTAACCATCGGGTTATACCCGCAATGGGAACTTTTCTGAAACAGCAACGGCTCCATGTGTCTAAAGGGTCATCAGATCTGGATTTTGGGATGGATTTGGATTTTTGACAATAAACAGTCATGTAAGTACAGTCCTGGTGTGGTGTTTGGATGATGAAACGTTGAATTCGCAATCATTTATGCACCAGTTATGTCGGGCAAAAAGTTAGTGCAGACATCTGCTGAAGGCACTGATGCGAAACCTTATGCGGACATTCCGGATAGTTCCGACGAATCGCTATTTTTTCCTGTCAGTTTTGATAAGAATTGAGAACAGACAATACCTTTCACATGACTCTCTGTGAAAGGGGCGCTTCTTGAGAAAATGACTCAGGTTGCGAAAGCAGCGGAGGTGCTTTCCCACATGGCCCCGAACATCTCCAGTTCAGCAGGGCAAACGTCTTTTTCTCTGCGACCTACAGATAATGTAAAGAATGTTTCACTTTTAGTTTAATCGTTCATGAATCCACTTGACCGGGAGTCAATAGATGGTCAGAGTTTTTCATGACTTGACTGACTTAACTAACGTCCAGGTTACACGCCGGGTCAGGAATCCATGCCTAAAAACACAATGCCACAAAACATCATCGCTACACATTAGATTAAATAATATAATAAAGCATACATGATCGATGTGCAATAAAGCATACATGATCGAACAACATCAGTGTCAGTGTAAAAAAATATATAAATCTTCACAGGCCCAACTACGGTGGACTGGGCGTGATCAAATGTTACCTGGGGACAAAATAAATTAATTAATTTTGGTGTGCTAGATCAACAAAGTTTAAAGAGTTTATTGAACTATTTAACACCAAACCTCCCTGAAACCCATCACATGCTCATTTTCGCTGGAAGGGCTTTTTTTTTGTTCCAGTTTTGTATGCAGAGGGCGGTGTCAACAGTAGGGCCTGTCAAAGCTCGATGAGATAATCTTCTTACGAAGTAAATATTGTTCCAGGCCCACAATGGGTTAAATCCCTTATCAAGATCAGAGTCAGGAGCCATAATCTGCAAGTCTTTTAAAGAATCAGGATTGCCCGTGTGAAGACCAAAATTAGTTGCATGAACATACAGAACAGGCTTAGCCAGGTTCATGTTTTTCGGCTAATATCTACAATTTTCAATAAACATAATTGCATAACTGAAGCAACATGAGTCCCTTTCACACAACCTTGAAGATGATATTCCCAAATATACTGAGTATTTCTCAGCATCTACAGGGTCTCTTAGAATATTGTTGGTATCATCGTAAAGGTAACACTTCTGTCATTGGGGGCTGGGGCAGCGGTGGCCTAGCGGTTAAGGAAGTGGCCCCGTAATCAGAAGGTTGCCAAGGTGCCATTGAGGTGCCACTGAGCAAAGCACCGTCCCCACACATGGATGCCCACTGCTCACCAAAGGTGATGGTTAAAAGCAGAGGACACATTTCGTTGTGTCACCGAGTGCTGTGTTACAGTGTATCACAATGACAATCGCTTCACTTTCACATTGCTGCAGAGGAATCAGCACCCACATTACTTTAAAATAGAGATTTATTAGGACCCAATCTTATTTCTTTCACTTCACATGTACTGCAAAAAATGTACATTATTAATGAATATTCCACTTTTTCAGATCCTCTTTGTTCTATGTCGGTCCTCTAAAGGTAAAGACTGTGATGCCAGATGACATCCTCCGAACGTCCAGTATTTAAGGTAAAAAAGACACATTTATTTCTGAATTCCAACTCATTAGCCAATGTGAAAAGTGGGAAGGCTTTATATTGATCTAGTATTGGTAGTGAATACATAGGCAACATGTTTTTGCTTATGAATATGGGGACTTGGTGTATGACTGTTTGCCTTCATGCTTTTAATCACTTTTCTTTTTCTACTCATGGATGGAATTAATAAAAATGGAATGAAATGAGTGGAAATACTCTATTTATTTTTGTTCAAATAAAAATAAGTTTAAATAAGTATAAGTTTGTGATTCATTCAAAGATGTAAAGTATTTCCAGTTCAAATCTGCTGCTGAGACGATCAAATGAAGCTGTCGAAAAATGAGGAGCCCTCTACGGGACACGGGGACCCGGGGACCCGGCCCACACTCAATCCACCTGCCTAATCTCCTTGATCGTTATCACATGTAATGTTATAAATGTTCCTGAATTCCTGGCCAGCAGGAGCGTCTTTCAGTGAAGACAAGTCACTCCATTGTCCCCATGAAGGTGTTCTGGAAGATCAATGTCATTCCGTTTTAACCTGTTTGTTGTTGTAAATGGATCCTGGTATCAGACGTAGAAAGACCATATCACATATTCCGCATTAACTGTCAGCTAGAACCCTTTGGACAAGTAAGCGTTCAGGTCACCATTGTCTTGTCCTCAGGTGTAGACAGCTGTAATTAAGGACATCCCAGCGGGAAGGTTCTTTAAAATACCAAGGCATATATATCAACATTCCACCAGGAATTTTTTTATTCTTAACAGACTTAACCAGAGTATCTGAAGGTAATTTTGTCATCTTGATGTAAGTAAATCTCCTGTTTTAATAATCACCTCTAAAAGGGAAGACTTAAACAACACAGTTTAACTCCATTTTGTGAAATCAAACTGTCCACTTAGGAAGCAACACTGACTGACAATCAATTTCACATGCTCTCACGTGCAACTGGAATAGACAAATTATAGACAATTAGCAAGACGTCCCCAATAGAAGCGTGGTTCTACAGCTGGTGGACCAGAGACCACTTTTCAGTTCCTATGCTTTCAGGCTGATGTTATGGTCACTTTTGAATGCTGCCGGTGCTTTCAATCTAGAGGTAGCATGAGACGAGGGTAGCATGAGGGATAAGGGTGGTAGTAGCCTAGTGGGTAACACAGTCGCCTATGAACCAGAAGACCCGGGTTCAAACCCCACTTACTACCATTGTGTCCCTAACAATACACTTAACCCTGAGTGTCTCCAGGGGGGGACTGTCCCTGTAACTACTGATTGTAAGTTGCTCTGGATAAGGCCGTCTGGTAAATGCTGTAAATGTAAATGTAAATGTGAGATGGAGTCTACAACCCACACAAGAATATCAGGTACTGCAGGTCATCCAGGATGACATAGCTATGCTGCGTCTGTCAGCGTAGTGTCCATGGTGGCACTACCAGGAGACAGGCCATTACATCAGGAGACGTGGAGGAGGCCGCAGCAGGGCAACAGCTTTGCAGCAGGATGCTACCTCTGCCTTTAAGCAAGTAGGAATGTGAGGAGTGCTGCCATATCCCTGCAAAATGACCTCCGGGCCCGGGGAGCAGTGTGTGGGGACGGCGCTTTGCTCTGTGGCACCTCTGTGGCACCTCAGGGGCAGTGGTGGCCTAGCGGTTAAGGAAACGGCCCCATAATCAAAAGGTTGCCGGTTCGAATCCCGATCTGTCAAGGTGCCACTGAGGTGCCTCTGAGCAAAGCACCGTCCCCACACTGTCCCCCATGACACTGCCTGTCATGGCTGCCCACTGCTCACTCAGGGTGCAGAGGACAAATTTCACTGTGTGCACCGTGTGCTGTGCTGCAGGAAGATTAATGCAGCGTCATCATGAGAGCCATATAGGTACGTAGAGGCGCTTCACGGGCCTTTACTAAAGCAAATCGGGGTTTTTTTTGCACCCGGGAACCCTGATTTATCATGAAAAACAGCTATATCATTTATAGCTGTTTATCATGAAAATATGTCTGCAACCTGATACTGATATCTGGCAGTTAACCAGTAGTGTTTTGACGTGATAGAAAATGTAAAATGTCACGAACTGTCACAAGCTGTTTATTTAGTTTTTTGTACTAAATTGATCGCAACAGAGAACCAGATGAATGACACACCACAAGCTCTGCTGCTTCTCTGGATTACGCTACGTTTTTTGTTCGCCTGATGAGCATCAACAAAGCGTTGGAACTGGGGTCGGGTACGGGCTTGTTCAGCCTTGGGCTTTGTTGTCATGAGTGATTTTTTTTTGTTCGCTTGCTGGGTCCTTTGCTTGTCTTCCAAATCCGGCACCTGAATAGAAAACGGGGAAAAATAGGTCAAATAAAACACAGACCGAAAATTTCAAAAGTGACGGGAACAGCATCACTACAAACGAATAATAACCTTGTGATGGTCAGTTTAGTGCAAAGCGTGCAGCAAGTCTTCTTCTCCGCAACTGTAGAAACAACCAGAGAGACAATCAGCATCCTAATCAACATAACTAGATAAAAAAAAGCATATTCTCGTAATATCTGTCTATAGACTGATCATTTTGGTTAGGGTTGGGGTACCAGGGAGGTTAAGGGGCGTTTTCATTTCAGACCCAGTTTGGCGGGTTCCCTGGAACGTGGGCAGATGGGCAGAGCTACTTCCACAAGATGCTCTGTGGCTTGGACTTACCTATGAAGCGGAAGTCCACAAAGTCACAGGAAATAATATTTTATGATGCACACAGTAAAGAACTTATGAGATCTTTATGAAACAGCCCCAGTCTGGTCATATGCGAGAGCGTATGGAGACCGTATGGAGGCCTGCTCTGAACACTGGAAATGTCTGCGACATAAATGTTAAATGTGCCACTGAAATTGCCTTGCAGAGATGAAAGAGGAAAAAGTTGGTGGGGTTCTGGCCGCCATTGATTCGTCAGAGTTTGCAAAGTGACACAAGTGCACAGTACCGATGGCCATCTCAACACTTTGATCGAGAAGGTTAGGGAAGATTCCTCTCAGCCCCTTTGAAGCAAAAGGTCACACAAAACAAGCAGGGAGATAAAGTCTGCGAGAAAAATAAGCCACCGGAGAAAGAAATCAGCATCGGCAGAAAGAAATGTTAATGCCGCAGCTGGGATCTGTGATCCCTGTCAACGTGAAATATCTCTTAACATCATTAAGACCGGCAAGCCTCCGATTACGGCTCCGCTTCCTTACCAGCTGGGCCACCTCATCCTTACCAGCTAGGCCACCTTGTGAAGTAAGTTAGAGACCCCTACCTGCCATGTTTTAATATGGACTATGTACATTATATAATCAGCAATAGCGTCGTGCAATAATCACGTCCTGTCACAGAAGGATGGAGGATCTTCAATGTTCAATACCCACAATTCACGGCCGCTCCAACCACAGATTCGTCACGGCACCAGGGGGCGCACTGGACCCCGTTGCACCGGAAGGACACTACACCCAAGGCACCCGCCCCACACAAAAGGGGGAGAACGAGAACAGGCAGCCGCCAATTCATTGTTCGTCGTGAGCCGTCCCCTGACTGACCAAGTCTCAAGCCGACCTTCTTTGCCCCCGACTCCGACCTTGTGTCCAGCCTGGATGGTCCCACGCAGTTGATAACATAACACTCGCGCGGCTCCTTTTTTTGGATGAATTGCTTACTGAATGAACTTCGTCTTGTTTTGAAGCCACCACATTTGTCCCTTGAATAACTGATGAGATCTGTGGTTTGTGTTTCTGCCAGGTGTAAGCAGTGCAACAAAAAAAGAAAAGAAAAGCGTGCGGCTGATGAGAGCAGAAGTGTCCCATTTCACCTTGGGGACCTGGCATTGTCCCGTGATCCTGAGGGGCTGTGCCCAGCAACTCACCGCAGGCAGTTACCGAAAGATAAACACGATCATTTCTGGAGAAATTAGGACTTTATTGCTTTGACTGCAGAAATTCTTTCAACACATTTTATGCATTTCTCGAGAAGCCCATAAACAGTAAATGATCCATAATTATTTTAAGCTTGATGAAATGTAATAGGACTACACCCTGTGGGTACATTTTCGCAGCATTAGGTAAGTCATCATCCTTGAGAGCTGTTAATCATTACCACAGGCTCCTCCTTTACTTTAAACTGTGCGTTCTGGGGGACAGAATTAATTATACACCAAACAAGGACAGATCCTCTATTTACTCCAAACCCACCCCTTAACTTAGCATTATTCCACTGAGTGTCCCCTACCAGAGGGACAAAATGTTGCACAAAAAAGAAGGGGGAAAAAGTCAGCGTGAAGATGCATCAGATGACTTTACAACAACCACACACATCCAATACACTGTACAGGTGTGATTTGTGTATATATCCACTCTGTACATATATACATACATGCACATACAGTACAGGCCAAAAGTTTGGACACACCTTCTCATTCAATGTGTTTTCTTTATTTTCATGACCATTTACGTTGGTAGATTCTCACTGAAGGCATCAAAACTATGAATTAACACATGTGGAGTTATGTACTTAACAAAAAAAAAGGTGAAATAACTGAAAACATGTTTTATATTCTAGTTTCTTTGCTCTGATTACTGCTTTGCGCACTCTTGGCATTCTCTCGATGAGCTTCAAGAGGTCGTCACCTGAAATGGTTTTCGCACAGTCTTGAATATACAAAAATATAAAAGATGTTATCAGTTATTTCACCTTTTTTTGTTAAGTACATAACTTCACATGTGTTCATTCATAGTTTTGATGCCTTCAGTGAGAATCTACCAACGTAAATGGTCATGAAAATAAAGAAATCACATTCAAAGAAGGTGTGCCCAAACTTTTGGCCTGTACTGTATATACATTCTATGTGTACATACATACAGATTTTTTAGTTGTCTAAAGTTTTAATACACTTATCCATATTTATATGTACATTTTTAGGTTGTTTTCATGGTGTACTTTTGATAGCATAATTTTTTTTTTACTTTTGCTGCTCTTCTCCTGTCCACCTTCTGCCATGACTATGCACATTTTTTCAATCAGATCTTTTCAGTCACAATAACCATCTGCATATAAGCTATTATTAGCCATCTGGCATGACATTACATTCATTTTGCAGAAATGTTCAGACAAAGACATTTACAGACAGATGAGGACCAACGTTCAGTCTACAGAACAACATGGGTTTACATGTGTGTGGAGTTTGACTGTCTTGTTACCAATAAAGTAAAAAAAAACCTCTCAAGCTTGATCTACCGTTCTTTGCAGAAAACCCTGTTCCCCACGCTGAGTCATGTGGGTTTAGGTGCCGCTGGTGTGCAGCCCTTACTTCCTGTTAATGGGCATCCACTGTGAAGCCGGTCGGCTCCTCACTGACGGGCCACTAATGAGCTCAGGGGGAAGGTGGTGAGAAGAACGGACCCCTCACACTCCCCCAGAAAGTCGGCCCAAAAATGAATGCGAAAAAGAAGAGCCCAGCGACAAGATATTGGCAGGGCACACGCTTCTTTATTTTTTATATTTCGCAAGGTGGCGGAAGGGGTGGAATGCAGAGGTGCGCAGCATCAACCCATCCTCAGCAGGAGGCCTGCATGAGGACCGTATGTGTATCGTGGCACCGGCGCTGTGATCACTGCAACCCCACAACGTGGTAATCCTCCATAAACACTCCGTTTTATTCCACTTGCGTCTCATCACTCTGCTGCCTGCGTTTACAGTTCAATTCATTCCGCTTTAGGAGGCGTAGTTCACATAGAAATGATAATGAAGACCGAACAGAAGAGGAATTTCATCAAATTAATTTGCCTGCTTAGAGAGAAGCATACGTACGAATAAAGTTCACTTTACCATGGCAACTCTGGTAGCACCAGCACCTGTGAACTAAAGCCGGGTGTCATTAACCGGGCTGCTGAGCTGTCTAATAAGAGTCAAGAGAAGCAGCTGGGTGTGTGGGTGGGGACGTGAAGCACACACACACACACACACACACACACACGCACACATGCCTTCAGGGTAAATAACATGATATAGAACTAGTTTACAGAAATAATGGCCAATGCCATAATCCATCCAAGGTCAACTCTGCTTCAATTTGAAAACAATATTACATTTATTCATTTTTTTTTCATTAAAAGAACTCTCCGCACAGCATTCGGTTTATTTGGTAACCAGGAGAAGAATGGAGTGCTGCAGAAGGGTGGCCTGGATATGACTTAAGAACAACTGCACCAATTTAATTTCACGTGCCATATTTTCTGTGTTTCGATGCAAGTATTTCACTTCAATGTCAAAAGAATTATAATTATAATTAAATGAATTAATAACTATCCCATCAACTGTTAGGATGTGTTTCTTGATAGAAACCACCTCAATAAATGTAAGGTTGGAATTTGTGAAATGTAAAGGGTAACCTGTTCTTCTGTGACCTTTTACGTTGTTTTTAAGCATATTAACGATATTCAGGTGCATCCTTGAATTATCTGGGAATCCCACATAATTCTTCAGATGATGGAGGGATTCACTAATGCACCACTAATGTGCATATTGTTGAGGTTGAAATAAAAAATTCAAGATTAATTATTATTTAGCATTTCAAAGAGAGGCAGCTCAGTCGGTTGGATCTGGAATCGGTCCCCTTATGACATCATAAGGGGAATGGTTACCTACCGTTTCTCATGCTCTGTTCACCCAGAGAATTTCCCACACCTCCCCAAGAACATTATCTCCACCATCCGTCATGGCTTCCAAATGTGCAAAGCATTGCAGTTGCTCAGTGATTGGATGTAAAAATGAGCACAAATGTATTTTTTCAGATAATTTTTTCTGATAAAACAGCATCACAACTTCCTGTCTGCGCCAAACAGTGTGTTGATGATGTCATTTTCATGAATGCCTGCTTACTTCTATAGGCTGATCTCCTCCTCGTCCCGCCTCTCTCTTCCTCATTTGCGTTTAAAGCTACAGACACAAAAATGGCACATCCTTGGGAAATCTCATTGTGGGACTGATTTTTAATTGACCTCGCCATGTTCAATAATTGACACATGTATTCATTCGGTCAGTAGTTATGTATGAAGCAGATGCCTGTAATAACAAATATCTTCTTATTTTCAGATTCTTACACGGTTACACTGACACATGAGGGCTTCTGAAGCAGCAGGGGGTTTCTGATGCTGAAAAAAGAAATCCCAGTGACCCTCTTAGGATTAAATATTCATTACAATTAACAGAGGAAAAATTCCAAGCAATTCAACCCAGACCACTCAGAGGTTTAAATGATTGGCAGACCATTGGTCTGGGGTTTTATATGCTCCTGGGTGTCAAATTCTAAAACTCCCTTTCCTGCCGCACTGCAAAGATCTCTACACCACGTACGCACACGTGTAGACTAAAGCTCTGGCAACGGGGAATGAGAAAGTTGTTAACGTAAACTCTTCTGGGCCCCCTTCCCTCTGGGCCTGCCTCCAACAGAAGTCCTAGGTCGGGACCTGCTGGCTGGCATGGTCAGGCTGGATAGAGACGTTTATCTACTGGTGCATCAACCCTTTCTCCACCCAGGACATGGTAGCCCCATTCCGCTTGTCAAGGTGTCCACAAAAGCCATAGCTGACTGTCTCATATACCAGCTCAAGAATGAACAACCAAACGAAGTAACAAACTTTGCCTCACACACACACACACACACACACACACACACACACACACATACATGACAGCATCAACCGTTAACACAGGTAGAAGTGCCCGGTCATCCAGCTTTCTCTGAGACACAGCTGGTCCTCAGACTTCTCTGCAGGGATTGGACATTTTATTGAATGAACATACGGGAGGCTTATCCGGGACTTCTGGAAACCTGGGACTTCTGGGATCCTCACATCAGCTCAGACGGCAGGTCTGTGTTGAGTAATTCCAGCTGTCATGGCTGAGCAAGGGCACAATATCATCGACAAGGGACACAGAAGAAGATGTTTTCTCCAGATGTGTCCTCCAAGCTGGAGAACTTAGATCCACATGCATCCTCTCACCTCAAATCGACGATTCCTATTCATTTAAACACGATTAGCATGCTGCTTGATTGCCTGCATTAGTAATCCTGCTAAAACCACAGGTCTAATTGGGCCTAATGAGGCCCGGTGGAACCAGCCACGCTTCAGCCGCAGAAACAAGTCGTTCTTCATTCCTTTCCACAGGCACCTGCCAGCAGAGACTCGGCCGCATTCTACACTAGTCAATATTTTGGGGTTGTGTTGTGGTGGGGGAGGGGCACAGTCACAATCTCATCTCAACGATTTATCGACTGCTTCTTCTGGGCTCGAACTCGAAAAAAAAAGCATATAGGACAAAGCATTTTCTTCTGGTGAAGGTCACCACGGCGACCATCTCCCATCGCCATAGCGATTGGCCCTCGCATCCCGACAGAGTGCGGACTTCTGCAGGCCTTAAATGAACAGGCTGTCTGTGTTTGTGTGTGTGCGTGCGCAAGAGCAGCCAAAACTGTTGCTCTTTTCATTTATCCACGGCACCTCGTATGGTACAGCAGCCATCTGCTCCCTGTCCCTGAAGATCAGTGTGTCACTGTAACTGCACGCGCACAGCGCTCCAGGCGCGTCCCCGTACGGTAGAGAGGTGGACAGAGGCTCACCTCGCCGTTCAGCGCGAGGAGCGTTTTCTTTAAAGATGGCGACAATTAGAGCACCACGCGTTTGTTTTATTACACTCATTATCTGTATTCCCAGTGAGGAAGGGGGAGAACATTGTCACTCTCCCCGAAACCTCACGCTGTAACGCGTAGTGGCCCCCGGGGCATCCCTGGAGAAGGGCCACTTCCGGAACTATCCAGATTATAAATTGTGTCTCATTGCTATCCTGCTGTTCTTTACAGGCGTTGACCTTCCCTTCGGCTTTGGACTATATGGTTTTTGGATCCCCTCGCAGACGTCTCTGTGGATTCTGGTAAGGACTTGTCACCGTGTTTGCCGTTTGCTCTGAACAGTTCAGAACTGTGTGAACCAAGTGTCTGAAGAACTTGAGCCTGTGGTTTTTCTGTGGCTTTTCCTACATGGGTTACCCTCTTTTTTCTTGTGGTGTTACAGAATAAGGTCAAGTCATTGACTCATGCTTACATGGTAAAAATATCTTTCATTTTTCTTTGATCTTAAAATAAACGTACCTTTGGTATATTCTAAGTATACTTCAATGAACTGAAATGTGGACTATAATATTAATACTGTGCTGCTGTGTAACACTTGTGATACACAGCAGCACAGCACATGTTCTCTGCATTTAACCCATAACCCTGAGTGAGCAGTGGGCACCATGACAGGCGCCGGGGGAGCAGTGTGTGCAGTCTGCTTGACTAGAAGTATATACCTATTCCAGTAGTATATAGATATATATAAGTATATATAGTATATATACTTGTGTAATTGAAAGTGTACTTTTGAAAACTTCTTTTAAAATTACTTAAAGGTATACTTTTATAAAAAAAAAAATTCCAATATAGTCTGACAACATATTCAATTCAACTTCAAGTATGCTACTTTTTGCATACTTGAAGGGCAAAAATGGTTCAGGAATGGTTAGAGCTATCTGTCGACTTTGGCTAGGTGTTGACTCCTCCACATCTCATTCAAAACAAGCAAAACAAGACCCATGGAGATTCCGTCTCGGAATCTCGGAAGACTTAAAGTCCTTCTCAATATATGGTCATAATGTTATGCACATTTATTTTCCTGCACATCCTCATCAGAGTGTATTCCTAGGAAGAAGGTCGCTCTCATTACCATGACAACCAGAACAGAGGCGAGGGTGGGGCATATTTCACTCTAAATCACCCCTTAACCTGTTTGTAATTGTTTCCTAGTAGAAGAAAGAGAATGTAAATGGTCCTTATGAAGGTAACGAGTGGGCCTGACTGGGGAGTGGCAGGGAGGTGGGCCTTTGAAGCAGGTTGTGTTTTGTATGTGCGAGCGAGCGAGCGAGCGAGCGAGGAATGGGTCTGCATGGTGAGTGATTAGTGGTGCCCCCCACAGCGATGCAGAGGTACTTCACACAGCAGGCAAGCAGCATGATGCCGCTCCGCTTCGGCTTTGAAGAAACGCCCATGATTGCCTGAGCCTGAAAAGCCATTTCTTCTGCTCGCGCTCAACAAAAAACACGAAAGGAACAATAAACAGAGAAAACCGATAAAGCGATCAACTCAGTTTACTTTTTGTTTTTAATGAAGCTTTCAGGCTTATTTTTTTCCACCAAACTACTGTTCTGAGATCAGTTATGAAACTGTATGCATTGTTTCACAATTGAAAACTTTTGAAAGTGGGTATTTGTCACATGTGACACACCGCAGTGCAGCACCCATTGCACACAGTGAAACGTGGCATTTAACCCATCCCCTGAGGGAGCAGTGGGCAGCCATGACATGCGCCGGGGAAACAGCGCGTGAGGACGCTGATCCTAACCCTAACCCTAACCCGCAATGTTCCAATTGTGGGTCTGTTTCCTTACCCGCTAGGCAACAACTGCCCCACAGTAGTGGTCAGGCCACACAGTAAGTGTCAAATTTGAAATGTGACAATGTTTTAAACTTCTAGCAGACTCCGCCCACACAAGGTCCAAACTAGAACTCAAACTAACAAACTTGCAATCATTTTAAAATGAATACGTTTATGAACAGATACCAGATCATGGCAGACATAGAATTAATTTCATGGTGAAAAGACTGCAGGAAGGAGAAGATGCCCAGGTATCATAAAATCACGAGACTGACTGTTTCGTGTCTTGTCGTATATTTCTTTTCTGAATGGTCTAATCTTGTCCAGTTCAGCTTTATGCCAAGAACATTCTGCACCAAAGGGCTGTACAGACAGGTACGGTGTCGTAAAGTTGCTGTTCTGCCCTGCATGAATCCACATTTCAACTTTATCGAATTAATGCTAGCTCTGTTTAATGATGTAGTCGCACTAGTAAACTAAAAAGTTTACTTCGCAGTTTCACTTTGCCCAGTGCTTCACATTTCACCGAACCGGTTAGCAGCTACTGTTTATTTCTGCTCCCACAGAATGAACCGCGGCGCTTCGCATTTGCAAGAACAGCTCTCATTAACACTTCAGCTCGGCGCGTTCGGCTGCGCGTCGAACAATTAATTACTGCACATTCAAACAATTCACATTACATGGAGCTTTTTGCACTAATTACGGACGTTCCGTTTTGATGTGTAATTAGTCAAGACGATGAATGGCAGATTGCGGCGAAGGCTTGGCGCTCGGCGCTCAGCACGAATCGCGCGGGGGGGGGGGTCCAATCATTCCTTCCGATCTTTCGCATTGAAGGCGGAGGATAAGCACAAGCTGGAGAGCCGTAAGACGGTTAAAAGTGGTTCCAAAGCCTTGTCCGAAGGCGTGTGGTTCCCTTCAGGGGTGTCGGGCCCTCGCATCGGGGCCAATTGGAATAGCAAGATTCCCGGGAGAAGCCACGCCTGCTTCCCGCCAATGCTTTCGGAGGGAATAAGCCGCAGTTGTTACCGCGATTCCTCGTCAGCAGCTTAAATCGAGGGCTTCTGCATGATAAACAGGTGCTTAAAAGGATAAGAAGTGAGGAAAGACTTTGAATTTTCCTTCAAAATGGTCCCGTGAGAACTGTACATTTTTGAACGTGATGCATGACCTTCAGAACAGTCTGGAAGTCCAAACATGGTCTTGATCCATACAATTACATCATAAGCCTATAAGTATTCAGCACGAATCAATCCTTCTATCATATTAGGGTAATGCATATCGAACTGTAGTGGTGTACCCTGCATAGTGGGCAACCACCATTGTGTCCCTGAGCAAGGCACTTAACACTGAGTGTCTCCAGGGGGACTGTCCCTGTCCCTGCTGATTGTCGCTCTGGATAAGGGTGTCTGATAAACTGAATAAAGGTGAACAGGGACATCCTGTCTGTGGTCGGCTCCCTGGAGGTCGGCCCCACCGCAGGTGTGAACCACTGCAGACCCGTGGGAAAGGATCTTTAAAAACCACATGGGATGCTTCCTAATCAGGCCTTTTATTAATCAATCGAATATTGAGTGAAACTTGAGTGCTATTGGCTCGCGGTTGAGTGCTATTAACTTTCAGCTGAGAATTAAAGTGAAGTGATTGTCACTGTGATACACAGCACACGGTGACACAATGAAATGTGTCCTCTGCTTTTAACCATCACGTTTGGTGAGCAGTGGGCGGCCAAGACAGGCGCCCGGGGAGCAGTGTGTGGGGACGGTGGCACCTCAGTGGCACCTCGGCGGATCTGGATTCGATCCGGGGCCCCTTCCTTAACTGCTAGGCCACCACTGGCCCTTAAGAGAGGGTGCACCACTCCCAGAGGCACTGCAATGCTGGGTCGATGCTTGGAGCGGAAGGAGCAAGCCGCTTTGCCGACTCCCTGTTCTAAAAATCCGCTTAATATGTAGTCTCCAGCTGGGGGACGTCTCAGATAGTAGACTGATAAGAACAGATACTACACTGGACCTTAGCCAAACGGCCGAGAAGCTTCTTTGTTAGCGTGACAATAGCAGCATGACGCTGTTAACTTTCTCAGTTGAATTGTGTGCTTAGCTTCAGTAGTAACTGACAATCGCAGCATATTCAGGATTTTCACAGCACCGTCGATAAACGCTATAAACGCTTGCAACATCCTGGGACGTTGGGCGCAGGGGTCCGAATTCAGGCCACACCGATATCCGCCATCCGTCCCTGAGACACCGAGAGGAGGGGGGGCTTCCCACCCAGCACTGCGGGGGTATAACAGGCAGGGTCTCGACGGCAGGAACGACAACAATGGAAAAGGGCATCAGGGTCAGGACCATGATACACGTTGCCGGTCCATGTCTATGGAACGACCTGCCAATCGGTGTCAGACAGGCATCGCTGTGTTTAAATCTCGTTTAAAAACTCACTTTTTGACGTGGTTCTTATACGGTGTTCTTACGCAGTGTTTCATGTGGTTTATTAGGCAGGCCTTTCTTAACTCTTTTAATATGCTGTCACAAATGTTTCCTGTTTTATTTGACCCCTTGTTTAATTCAAGTTGCTGCATGTTTCTCTCTTATTTTATTTTATTCTGTTTTCCTTTTATTCTTTCTTTTTTATGTCTGTCCCGATCCTGGTCATTTTTTATTTTAATGTACAGCACTTTGGTCAGCTCCTTTGTTGTGTTAAAGTGCTTTATTAATAAATAGTTTATGGTATGGTATGGTATACCATACAAAATAAATTATGTAATCAACTATTCAACCCCATCTGTTTAAATATCCTTCATAAGTCTTTTGTCGTACAGAACAAAACCAAACAGGTGGAGGAGTCACATTATCTTGGGGTGTCACACCTTCTGTGTCCCATCTATGTTGCCACATGGTTTAAAGTCATTTCTTTTTAGGATCGATAAATGTGAGTTATCACCCAGGCTCCGACCTCCAGAAACGTCCTCCTGACAGAACATCCGACAGTTTCCATTATCTCCTGGCCATTACCGAGCCTTTTATTGTAATGTGGGTGCAGGGCTCCCTCCTCCGGTGACTCTTTAACCCGATAAGACGTTGGTTATGATGGCTGTGAAGCGGGTGACCATGATGGATTCCTAGTGAACAATGGATTCTGGGCCGGTGAAATACCGGTAGTTGGACAAGGGCTTCCCTCAGGGTAGAAATCAACTGAGCTCCCACATTCTACGCCCAATTTCTCCGATTACGTTCCGAACATGGCTTCACGTATTTCAGCAGATCTCAGACTGTCCAGAGGGAATTATGAATAATTCCTTGTTGGGTGTGGTTGAAATCCTGCAGACTGGGTGATAAACGGTGAATCCCACTCCTAATGGTGCGCAGGGTCGTCTTCCCTGTGTTCGGCCTTAATATGAACAGGGGCTTTATTGATCTGCGCCGGATTGATGGTCCATCAGCCAGTTAACAGCACCTCAGTCCAGATGCCTCTTCCAGAGCTCCTCGGCTAGATCCTTCATTTAACTGTGAAAAATGAAAGTATTTCTGCAGTGGGCCGGACAGTTGTGCCAATCAATTCAATTAAAAAGACAGAACCATATGGATCCACAACTAGAACCACAAAAAAAGATGCCGAATCATAAACCCCCCCTTTTGGATTTTTCTTTTCAGAAATTCTGCCTATTTGTTCTGTTCTCTTATCTACCAAATAACATTGTCTGTCCCAACCTGGCCAATTTCATGCATTTTACACAGACACACACACACACATACACACACTGTCTCTACCGGAATATATAAAGAACTTTATTTTTGTTGCTGTGACATATATTTGTCCTGTTATATTAAACGGAGAATTTCATTCCACTGGTATGAAGGGTGTAACATCTTGAGGTCATGAATGGTGCTTTCGGGTAGGGGTCTTGGTGTGCAAGTGAATTTGCCCTCCATTTACCTGCACTGTGTTACCAAGAAGCCACGCTGTGAAGATAAAAGGCAATAAAATAAAATGACTGGGTTACAGTAAGAAATTAGGATGCCTGGAGGGCTTCAAGCTCAGCAATCTTCCCGCTAAAAGCCCGATCAGGCCCTCGCCACGCCCTGCTGTAGCCGACAGCCAGTATGTTTCTTTGTCCATCTGCAAACGACCTCAAGTGCTGTCATATTTTACAGAATATTCACAGAATATTTTACAATTTGTGACCAGTGAGGGACCCTTTTTTAATATACTCATTTTCTAAATGACAGTAAAACTGTGGTATAACTGCAGGGTTGTGTTTAGAGGTTATTAATGGTGTTTTTTTTTCAGTCAAGTTGTATCATTTCGTAATGGAGGTTAGAGAACATCGGTGTTTCACGTTGATGCCATCTTTAGGAAACATGTGACAGCATCCGCAGCTCTGTTGTGTTCGGAGTTTGCTGTGGAGCGTGTTGTAACCTCGCACTGCACCTCGTATACTTCGAGCCTCCAGTACTGCTCGCCTGGTCCCTCCATCTCTGAAGGTAAAAGGAAGACGCTCATCTAGACTCTTCTCCGTCTTGGCCCCTCGGTGGTGGAATTAACTTCCCCTCGAGGTCAGAACAGCTCAGTCACTGAGCACTTTCAAATGGCAGCTCAACACCTTCATATTTAGATGAACTTGTAACCTTCTTATTGTCTAACTTGTGTACAGAATCTACAACAGAGAGAATAAAAAGATTGTATTCATAGTTGGGGGTCCTAATGAACCAGAGTTGACTTAGGTTGTAAGTCGCTCTGGATAAGGGCGTCTTCCAAATGCCTTAAATGTAAATGTAATGTAAATGTGCTGTGTGTGGGGTATACACTTCATATGCATGATGATCATCGAGATGCTTCTGATAATCCACTCCAGCACCGGGGCAGTGGTGTTCTAGCTGGTAGCTGAAAACCGGCAAGGTGCCGTCCCCACACGAGGACAAATCACAATGACGTTCATGTTTGTTCCCTTTCACCAGTGGAGGCCAACATGCCTAATTACTAATGAAAGGCAAGAGGTAAATATATTTTTTAATATTTTTTGTAAACTCATTTCATTGAACACAACAGTATTGTTGTGGAGGCTGCAACTCTTTTGTGCATCTTACGTAAGTGCAAAGATGTTATTAATTATCAGTTGCAATCTTCCTTTGTATAAATTGTTGTACGTATTGTTTCGTGTCCTTTCCGGGGCCAAAAGCGCAGCGTGTTTACACAAATAAAAAGGATGAATTGCTCGTCTACGCGTGAAAGAAATGAAAGGACAAAATCTCCAGTGGAATTTAATTGGAGAGATGTCATTAACTGCGAATCCTTTGTTCGGGCTCTGAGCATAACTTTCAGCTTTTATTGCTTCCGAGAATACAAAATTATTAATGGGAAAGCAACACGACAAAAAAAAAAAAAAAAAGAGAAGGAATGCGGAGGAAAAAGAGACGGCCTATTAAGCCAAACCACTGTCGCTGCTGTGATTATTTCTCACTGCTGGGCTGAAGCTGGTCTTGTTTGTGTCCCTGAATGCCGCTGGGTTTTTTTTTTTTTTTTTTTTGTCAACGTCAGTTGAAGGTGTTTTTTGATCTCTATCGCCCTCACACTCGTCCCCTTCCCACCCGCATCCGGCATTGCCACGCGTCGGCATTCCCCGTTGGGTTTGGGGGTGGGGGTAAAGGTCAACTGGTTGGTTGCTTGTGAGTGAAGCTGACGACGCAACGTGAACGATGGCCTGGGGTGCGTTGCATTGACACTTATCTGGAGTGACATTGAGCAAGAAGCTTGTCCACTGAAAAAAGAAAACACTGGCGCTAAACTAAAAAAAAATTACTCAAAATTGAATTAAATTGTCAGACCTAATATTTTAGCATTGACGTAATTGGTTTATGTACTTTTGACAGAATTTAAAATTTTTTCAATTTTATGCCAGTGTGGGAAAGGCTCTACAATGAGATGGAAAATAGCGATTAATGCTATTTGTGATGATGTGATGTTGGCAAATGGCCCAAGTCACATCAAATGATTAACGATTCCATAATTTACGACCAAGTTGACTACATAATATGTACTGTTGCTGACTGCGGCACTTCCATCCTGTTCAACAGTCACGTTATGAACATACAAAATATAATGACCCTTTTTTTCCCCTTAAATGTCCTCTTAGTACATTTCCTACTTATATTAACATTATAATAACAGTACCTATAATGATAACGCTAGATGAGATGTTAAAGACATTTAGTCTTCTTATACCTTAGAGACCGAACAGCTACAGCAGAATAACAACAGAAAAACAACAGATTTTTTCTCCTGAATTCCCAGAACAGCTCTTTTAATTATGCAATCAGATCATAAAAATTTCAAGGAAAAACTGTAAAATAGAAGTTTATATCAGTTGAATTCACAGAAGACCTCTTAGTTATGGTGCAAAATGTGGGATATGGAATCCAACTCAGCGGCAAAGAGAGGGCATCTGTGATTGTGTTGGGTTAATCTGACTCCATTCATTATTAGTAACGTATTTAAACTCATCTGATGTTACCTGGACATACAGAGGCACGGCACGACAGACGTTACAGGAGTGAACAGCTCCTAATTTATTAACACACATTACTGCTGCATGTAAATATTGTTTGTAAAAATGGTAGCAATGTTATGGAAAAACCCAAACTAAAAGAAACGAGAAAGAGGAAGAGGGAAAGAGAGAGAGTAGGGAGTCAAGCCCCAGAGAGGCAGCCTGGACCTTAGAGAAGCAGGGGGGTCCTGCCCAGAAGGACCCAGAAGCCTTCAGCAGCTGAGGGGGAAAGAACACCCCAAATTATGTCTGAACACTTCCTTTAAACTGGGCACGTGACTTCAAAAAAGGTCTTCTTCTGGGCAAGGATGGTTGTGGCTTAATGGGTAACACACTCGCCTATGAACCAGAACAACAAGGTTCAAACCCCACTTACTACCATTGTGTCCCTGAGCAAGACACTTAACCCTGAGTGTCTCCAGGGGGGGACAATCCCTGTAACTACTGATTGTAGTTTGGTAAATGCTGTAAATGTAAAAGAGAAACCTAAGAAGGAAAAACTGTAAAATTGTAAGGGTTACTCTTTTTAATTGGAAAGCCATTGTGTCTCGATTTGCTGAGACCCTGTCTTTCTCCAGTTCTGGCTGTTCGACTATGATGAACTGTTGTACCAGGTCACTCTTTGTTTCTCGTTAAATAGTAAAGTGACAATGTTGTGCACCTGCGCTTCCTGCTTTTCACATGGCATGACAAAAAATTTATAGCATCAGAATTTATCTGCTAAATTCATAGTACTTGATATTAGGTAGTACTTGATATTGATAGTATTTGATACAAGGTATTTGATAATTCTTTTGTACAAAAAAGTATAATAACAGTATTCTTCTGAAAATGGACAATTTTGAAAATTGAAATTTTTTACACGTAATTGGAAATATATGTATTTTACGATTTTTTTGCTTTTTGTTTTTTTCGCCATAGTGGTGAGTAATCAACACAACCTTAGCAGCCACACACAGCTTCACAACACGACCCTACACACCAACTATCCAGAAGATACAGGCGAGGTCAGGATCTCTCCAGGGCTGCTGAAAAGGGCTTCAGAGAAAGAACTGGGTGGGTGGCATCTGGGCTGGTTCACTGCTGAGTACTCTGGGGATGCTGTGGACCTATCATAACCATCCGTCATTTGACAATCCCACAGAGTCTAAACTCCAAGTCCTATGAAACAGAACAGTAATGGTAACGTCCAGCAGAAAATGAATGAACGTTTAATTTGTAGGAATGGGAGCATATTTGCCATTTGTGGGTCCACATTGTGAAGTCACATTTTTATGTTAGCAGCCACACTGCTCCAATGAAAATGATTGAATGGGCCAGTAATCTGCTTAGTACAGAGGTTACCTGGTGGGGTTGCTGTATCTTCTGGTCAGGACCAGATGGTACATGACCACCATGGAATAATCTGAGGTCTGGTGTCCAGGTCACTGCCTGCTGGTTATGTCCCTCTTTATATATATATATATATATATATATATATATATATACACACACACACACACACACACACACACACACACACACACACACACACACACACACACACACATGCTGCGTTGACAATAAACCAATCTTGAATCTTGAATCTTGAACAAATGAACCTCATGTTCATAAATGGCTGCTATGACCGTATTGACCACTAAACAACCATCAAACTTTTTATTTGTCACGGACATGGTCGGACTTCCTGTTAATTAGTCTATTTAGAAGTAGTGAATGGTCAGACAGTCGTCATGGCAACTGACATGAACTTTGTTAACGAAGTAGATCTGCTTCGGTTTTCTTTATGTTGATGTATTTGTATTACATTTTTAAAATTGTGCATAAGCTTTGAATGCAGTCATCAGGCCAGAGTGTCTCTGCAGACATTATGGAAAAATTGTGCCGCAATCAGCCCAAAAACAAGTTTGGTGTAATATGAAGAAGGAAAGAATATAGAGTGCTGATTTATTTGTTCTCCTGTAAAGAGTGTATTTCAGCACAATTTCAGATTAACCAGATGGGATATAACACATACGAGAGAGAGGGAGAGAAGGTTATATGTGAGGTCGGCCGGTGTGCACCGGCAGCAGGAGCTGACTGCGTGGGAGGACATGGATGGTCCTCTGAACAGCTGGCTAAAAAAAAATACCTCACGCTGAATCGTTCTTAAGAACCGCTGGCCTGGCAAAATGTGAACGCGCGCTAAATGGCAGACGTTCTGGCCTGAAGCATGACGTTGTCGCAAATACGACTGGTGAGACCAGCTATCCGCTTTTAAATGACACCGATTTAACAGTCATCTCACATTATCAGCACAAACTTCCACCTCACAAGCACCCTGAAGCGCTGGTTTTTCCCCAAAGGTGGTATTTTATGTGCCCATCAAAACTACTGGGCCAAAACGTAAAGAAGGAAACAGGCATGATGTAATCCTCTGATCCTTTTTTGTGAGCAGAAGCTTGACCTTTGACCCGCTGCCTTGGTCAGTGTTCGGTAATCTTTTCTTGTTTTACTTGCCCCTTCCGTAGTTCTCCTGTTTCAGACCGATGGCCGAATTTCTAATCCTTGTCTCTCGCCAAGGAGGAGGTGCCCGTATGATGAATTCAGCCGTGCTTTATTCACACAGCCAGAGAAAACGATCTCATGAAGCAGAGCGCCCCCTACAGTGAAAGATGTGGAATCGATTCTTGCGCTATTGCTTCATCAGGTCACAATATAAACAGGATTGCAGCAACCCTGATCACAAACCTCACAATGTTCTCCTGCAGATCTTTGGTCCCCCATCCAGCTAGCATTCACTGTGTCAAAGACACTCAGATCCTTTCACTTGGAGGTTTTACCTGGTCTGATCACATTCAAGAACAATGCAGCCCATCCATCGCCAGGTGCCATGGTAACAAGATAATCACAAAGTTATTCACATCACCGGTGGTTATGGAACCTGCAAAGAAACCATGACTCTACCAGAAGAGGAAATATCTTCAACATGTGTAGAAGAGATTTAGGGAAAGTCTCGTAAGGATGGGACTGCCTGTTGTGGTGATGAATGCTGAGCAGGTTGTGAGCAGAAGTGGCTGTGAAAGTCCATGACACCTTCGATTGTGTGTCGGCGCGAGATTAACGTCACTGACCTTATCTGGTGGCGCTGTGGAAGACCCATCTCTCCGTCCAGGCTGCCGCCCCTCTCCGTATCTGACACCAAAACTGATCAGTGACGGGACAGAAGGCTGGATTCAGGCCACGCCCCCGATGATCGCCGCTGGAGATCCTTCATCAGGTTTGCCTAAAACCAAATAAAACCATCATTTATGGGTTTTATACTAATGATGACATCATAATACTGACATTTCAGTCCTGCTCGGGATTTTGCAGGACACTTATCAACAGACATTGAAGCAATAAGCCTGACCTCCATCAGCCCTGCAGAGGGCAAATTCAGGGCAGTGTAGTACGTTCCTGCGGATCCGGAGAGATGGGTTCTGGAGTTGGGGAATGACCGTCTCAATATCATTCAGAGTTTAATAGTCTGGGTTTTAACCATATATAGGCCCAAGATGCCGAACTAGGAAAGCGCCACTTACAGGTGTGGAGGAGAGTTTTTTTAGAACATGAAAGTCGGTTTTGCAGAAAAGCGTTCTTGTGTGGACGGGGCCTGAGACAGTTGTTTTTATTTGTTCAGATCACCCACCCTGCCTTCACGCTGTGCATCATGCAATGCTCATTAGTCCAGAATATAGGCAATTGAGATGCAGCTTGAGATCTTTTTTTTTAGAAACCCCTCACAGCAGGAGTTTGCGACCCAACCTGAGCACCTACAGAAATTGGAACGGCTGCAGACAGAGTCAAGAAGCAGGAAGAAGGTAAATGATTCCCTCGCTCAGAAATGGACAAGCCGCCGAGTGGCCGACTCTTAGCCCAGACTTCTCATCATCCTTCCTCTCAGAAGCGAATTGATTCAGAAACAACAAAAGGAAACATCAGCCCACAACCTCGGTTGTTTCCAACATGAAGCAAGGATAATTTCACCAAATACCATGATCTTCTGAACTGCGTTGATTGGAACATAGCTTAAATGCCCTGTTATGAAAGGTCTAAGAAATCACATATTGTAAGTGAATGTAAGTAATGTAATGTATGGTGTACAATATAATGACTTTCCGTATGATGACTTTTATCGGTGGTACACACAGCGTGGTGTGACCCAATTGCTGGTTGTCATAACCAACCGGGAGCAGCTGCTGAAAGGCTTTGGAGTTTGATAGCGTCATGTTGACCCCTGAACTCAACCTTGCAACTGTTCCAGGATCAAGAGCGATGATGACACGCACTCTAATCGTCACACAGGCTGTTGCTGATGGACAAAAGGAACACCTTGGAGGTGCCAGAGGAGACAAGAGCAGAATTTGAATTGCACCTTCCATGAGGGGTCATTTGTTCAAATCATCTCCAGTCAGTGCCCAAAACATGCCAAGCAGAATTGTTTATTTGTCAAGCCTCTTCCGCTTTAGGTGTCAGTAGGTTTTCTGGGAAACCTGTGGTCAGCTGCCGGCCGGGTCAAGGGAGACTCTACTACGAGCATTTCAACAGAAACAGAGATCGATGGGAATATTTATCCCGCCTTTCTCCCTGCGGCCGGACGGAACAGCAGTTGAACTTCGCCTCCGCCTGACTCTGAATCACCTTCAACTGGCAGCGCGATTCGGTGGAACAATTATGCACTAATTGCCCGCCGTTTAGGAAATTGATTGTTTTGACCCACCCTGGAGGCGGCCTCACTGCCGGCTGCTCTGGTCTTAATGCAATCTGGTGGAAATTTGCCCACGTTCCGCCCGTTTTGAAGGCACTGATCCGTACGAATGGGGGAAAAATTGTGGCAGCAATTTGCTTGTGCAATTAACCTCATATGTGTGAAATTAACTCATTTTACCTTGACTGTTTGCCCAAATGCCACCAATGGCGCTAAGTGAATTATTGTTAACTTCTTTTACAAAAGTACTTGTTATCCTCAGTACCTGGATAAAAAAACTGTAGTTCCACATTAAACAACACACTGAAGCACACACACACACACACACACACACACACACACACACAAACACTTAGTGAAGCCCTACCGTGTTCAGTAACGGAGGCCATTTCCAACAGAAGATAACACGGCGGGCAAAACCCGTTGCACGGGTGCGACAGAGTGCATGAGTTCGCAAAAGTGATGCTGCATGTGGCTGTTGGTAGTGGGCGTGGTCATGAGATGTCAACGCCGAGGTTTGGCTGGTGGACACTGGTCAGCATGGACACCCTGACTGGTCTCCAGATAAGCAGCAGCTTGAGCTACAGAAGTGCTTCAAAAACATTTTTTTTTTGTCTTGACCAACTTTACTGACAAAATGTTCAATGGCAACATAATAAGATAATCAATGTAATTAATCTGATGGTTGTGATGTTATGGCTGAAAACATTAAGGATATGTACTTGTTTACTATTTTCCTTATTTTCTTATGTCTGAAGTTATGGTCTCTAAGTCCAAATGGATAAGATGTTCTCCTAAAACAGGTCAGATAGGAGCAGTGCAGTCCCGCGATCTGGATGAACTCGTGAGCAGCACTGTGCCGTTGGCAGTTTCCATTATGAAACGCATCAACATGAATGGACATGACTCAAATAACGGTAACTGATGGCTTCAAAATGCACTGCGTGTTTGTTATTTTTAGCCACAAAAAAGCTCACCACATGCACACGGTGTTCCGAGCACTAAACACATCATTTATCAAGCAATTAAGTAAAAAAAAAACCTGCAGAACGCCTGATTTCACCTCTATACTTGTCTCTACACAGTTTTTGTTGTCGAACAAGATCCCTGTGCATGGCTGGTGACCCCTGTTCTTGTGCTTTGGTTTTCAAAGTGGTGGTACTCAGGCGCCCTCTAGTGGTTCTCCGAATAAAATAGTTACATAAAATTGAAAGTGGCTTTTTTGGTCATTGTGATACAGCGCCGCTTCTGCATTTAGCCCATCAGTTTAGTGAGCAGTGGGCAGCCATCAAAGTTACCCGGAGAGCAGTGTGTGGGGACGGTACCTTGATCAAGCGGACCTCAGTGGCACCTTGGCGGGTTTGGGATCCGCAACCCTTTGGTTATGAGTCTCACAATATTCAATGCTGTTAAATTATTATTTTTAATATAATATATCATGTCCACAGTATTGGCTGTGAATGCCACTCAGTAATAAATATTGTTCATATAAGGGATAGTAGTAAACTAGCGGTACGAGGAGAGGTGGCACTCATTATAAAAGAACAGCTGCCGGTAACATGCCTCTGAAAACCAGTTCGGGTCTCTGCAAGAAAAGGAAGAACAACACAATTCTTTATCAGATCAGCTACTAGACACTAAATGAATAATAAATACGGACTGGTGGGGTGCATCGTCTAGGTTTAGATCCTTCAAATTCATCCTTTCATGTTGAAAGCGGTTGATCTCAGAAGGTTGCAGGTGCAACTCGCCAATGTGAGTATAAACCTGCAATATGGGGGGTCTGGTTGCGGTGAGCCAGAAGCTCAGTCCTGCCCGTCTCTATGGTAACATGGCAACAGTAAGCCTCAGAAGGGTGAGTTTGCACAACCTTGGGCCCAGAATTACCCATTACTCATCATACAGAAAACAGATTACACAGATGTGTGTGAGTGTGTGTGTGTGTGTGTGTGTGTGTGTGTGTTTATCCTGTGTCCTCAGATAACTTTGAGAATGAAGGACTCCAGAGTGACAGTTTGTACAAGCAGATTTATACACTTGACACATTTATTTACAGGCTTAAATTACAAGTGATAATTACAGGAGAAAGATAATGGGAGTGACCTAAACACACACACACACACACACACACACACCTGGGATGTGTCCATGGGGCAAAAGATTTGTGAAAACATGAAATGCGTGTGTGTGTGTCTGGAACCACATTAAACAGAGAAATTAAATAGTTGGTGAGAAAAGAGAGAGAACACGTACGCACACGCACGCACGCACACACACACACACACAGTATAAAACAGGCACATAACCTTCAGGACAGCATTTCTCTTGTTTAAATCATGATATAATTTCTGGAATCATTTTGAAATAATTAATAATAGAAACATCATCATAAACCTTTACTTTGAGCTCAAAAAACATTCTGTATCTGCAAACAAACAAACAAAAAAACAAAAACAGCAGCAGCTTCAGATCCATTACAGCTACGTTTACCCCCTAAAATGTCCTTTAAAAATTGTTCTCAGGGATATTTACATGACATCACAGAGTCACAAATAAACGAACAATTAAAAGATAATTCAGCCAAACTCCTTCATGTGACATAAACTTGGAGGAAAACTCAAAAGGTCCCCATGCTCATAAATCATCTTTTACGCCCGGCAAGACACATGAACACATCCATCTACATCATTAATTTTTAAAATGTATTTAATTTTTTATTATTTACCCATTTAAAAAATCCTGGTGAAACGATGGTTTCCTGCTCTCATTGGACCAGACAGTGTTCACACGTGATGACATGGTTTACACAATGTAAAACAAAACTCAACATGAACAAATCCACCCAATCAAAGTGTTCAGAACCTCGACTGGCAGCTGTGGGGAAATAGTCGAGGGGTCTGGTGCACCATTCCCACCTGTCCCGACATATATGTCCAGTCTGTACACGCCGCGTGTTAAAACAGAGCATCAGATGTACAACACAGGACAAACAGAACACGTTCCAGACAGCGCAGATGGCCAAGCAGCCCGACAGAATAAAGGTTCTGGAATCTGAAGAATCCTCTGTATTTCTCTATCTCAGGACAGGGGACGTTTGATGTTCAATATGGAAATAAAAAGATATGGCTGCCTTCAGCATGGCATGGCATGTTTGAATATTGTTGGTAACATGAAGATTCCTTCAGAGGAAGTCTGCAGTGAGTAATGAAACCTGGAGTCACTGGTTCTCAAACTGTGGTGCACATTCTCAGGCTCCCTCTAGTGAGCAGGAGTATATGCGGTTAGTTTTAATGTCCACAGCTGCTGCTGTGTAGTTATTAATCTTTATATCGTAAATATCAGTTCACATCCTCACTGACTGTATGTTTGACCGCAGCACCGGCAGTGGACAACAGCAAATTATATGGATACTATGAATAAAATTAATCATTAAAAGTAGATGTGAATGTGTACACTTCCTACTGCATTAAAAAACTATAAATAAATAAAAACATTAAATAAAATTTCCACTAGACCTGGTGACATCTGTTCGCTGGAACGTAAACCAATTCATTGATCACACAGAGGATCCAGAACCATTTTGGGAGGTTTTGAATGCACACACACACACACACACACACACACACACACACACACTGTGTTGTAGAAAAGGTGCTCTCATGCTGGGGCTGAGGAATGAAAAAAGCTGAAAAAAAAATCCCCAGCTACACCAGATTCATGACAAAACGCAAAAGAATAGCGTCTCCGCCCTCAGCTCCGCCCCATATGTACACATGGCCACGCCGTATGGTGGTGGTTTTGGTCTCTTGTGTGGCTGGGCAGGGGATCTTGGTCGGGAGGTCAGAGGTCATGGTGGACGGGGCACTTTTTACGCCTTGCTGTCGTCGCCCTTTGTGTGCAGACTGTTCTCGCTGTGTACCTTGATCTCAATCATGTCGGGCTTCAGGATGTCCTTCCCGTTCTCTTCTTTCAGCGGCAGCTTCCTGAAGACGAGAAAAGAAGCAGTGAGGGACTCGCCGTTGAGGTGGGCCGACGGGTGATGACGGGAACAGGGCTGACACTGCTGAGGTAGCGGTGGTGGGTCAAGACACATATGACTCATGCAAACACAGAATTTACCGTTACTGTTACCATGGTAACACACAAACGATGAATATGTAAAAACTTCTCGGAGGCCATTACACAGCAGAAGCCTTTATCCAGACAAGGACCAACACTTATGCTTCGGGGCAATGGGAGTGACAAGTGCTGCTCAGTGCAAAAGTGCATGAGCTTCATAAGAATTCATAACCAGAGTTTATGAATGAATACTATGGGTTGGTAGCGGGCGTGCAACTGAGATGTCCTCATCCGAGTCCTTGACCTTGTTGTGACCAAGTATTATTACGAGTAAATAAAAAAGGGGAATGCAGGCGGAATGGAGGAGACAGGAGCTTGTGTTGCCAGATTGCCCCGCTTTTAAGTGTATGCGAGCAAAGTGTGCTATAAAGTGTCAAGATATCAGGTAATAACATATGGCGTCTCTGAAGAGGGTCTTCACATTTCACACTGAGCTCAATTTTCTTCCTATGCTGTGTTAATTTAAGATTGTAAGGGCTTCAACAGTTAGCATGAGGAACTAACAAAAAGCATGTCACGCCCCTGTACTTTGCACATGAGAGAGTCTTTTTGTGTTTTTCTCAGTTTGGGGCGTGGCCTAGAGGGGGCCGGGGCTCTTACTCGGGCTCAGTGAGGGGGGTAGTCTCAGTGGGCTCGTTCACTGGGCTCCCGTCCTCTGGGTGAGTTATTCTCTCCTCTTCTGTTCTCATCTCAACAATGGGCTCCTTGGACCCATCGCCCCTACACACACACACACACACACACACACACACACACACATGCATGCATGCATACGCACACACACACAAATGAAAATATACAAATATACAGACACATATTTATATGAGTGAATAAGTGCACAATGCATGCGTCTGGAAACACACACACACACACTGGACCCATCATGGCTAATAAGAGACTAACATATTATTAAAATCCGGAAACATTGTGCATTATCATCATAATTTAAATTAAAATCCTGTAATAAAATGATTAATAGTGTAGTCTCAGGTCCTTTTTGTATTCTTTTGTATTCCTAGTGTCCTGATAATGAAATTGTTTGTTAGAGTTCCTTTTAAAACCAGCAATTCCATTTCCTGCACTCAGGCGTGGTTAAATGATAAAGCGCTGATGAAATGTAATCTTGTACATTGCAATTTTATGGTTTATGACATTAGAATTAGAGGATGTGAGTGTAATAGGTGTAATAAAAAGGAAGGGAGCAATCACGCTGTGTTAAACTGATCCACTCTCACAGCTCAGATGGCGCGCCGCTCGGGAAAACGGCGGTATTTACAACGATAGCCACCATCGGTAGGAATCTCATCTGCAATCAGCCTCCACTAATCCCTACAGTGAGTCGAAAAAATAAATCCATCATTTGATGATCTGACAGCGCCAATCACTGATCGCTGTCCGCGCCGCCATTCCCGCGGGGGCTTCCTCTCAGCTGGAGGGAAACAGCAGTCTGTGGGGCTCATTGTAGGGAATCCCTGGGACAGCCCGTTAGACCACACATAGAAAACCATCTGCAAGCGGTCACTAGATGTCATCATTTTGGGCACGGAATATAAGATGAAGCACACTGGGGGATGGTTGTGAATATCAGATTCACTTGCTCTGGAATTAAAGTCACAATAATGTGACTTGCTTTGGTAGAAGACATGGTCCTGAGATCAGAGGAGGATCTCGTGCAAATTTGGTGACAATGTTTCGTTGTGAAAAGTTATTATTTAAATACGTTTCCGCAGTTTCTGTGTTTTTGGCACATTTTTGATGATGGTGTGCACAAATAACCACATATTTGGCAATGCTTGTGCCCTTCAGTCAGTCATGCTTACAAGCCTCTCCCTTTGAAAAACGTTATAGAAACATCACTACAGCCCACCTTCTAATAATTAAGACAAAAATATGTTTATTTCTGTAAATCATGTGATGTTATACATCTTACACAGCATAACTATTAACTGTTAATATAAGAAATTAAGTAGTCTGAATGATCCGAACTGTGTTGGGTCGGTCTTGTAATGTAGTGTTTATTTATTTAATTATTCATAATCAAATATTAATTTAATTATTCATAATTAAATCCCTGTATGTTCCACGGAGTTCGAATGCGTCCTGCGCTGCGCTCTGACAGAATAATCGCACCCCTACCTGGATGCAGTAGGACTTTTAAATTGTCACGACATAAAGATAAGAACATCAAAAAAATGGATGGGTGTATTAAATATATATGTATATATTAAAAATATATTTATATATTCTATTCATCAACATTTTGTGGTTTGGCGGACTGGGTCAAGCGTGCTGCTGCCAGCACCAATGCTTCTCTCTTGGAGAACCCCCCCCCCAATTGGTGTTTAAGGCGCTCCAGAGTTAACGTAGGGAGAAGGGTACTGTCCTTGATACTCTAGACCAGGGAATTTCCGTATTCCGTTGTCCTGTGCGTCCTGGCCTGGACTGCACCCTGTGACAAATTAAGACTAAAATATATGTTGTCTGCACTAATCACGTGAAAGTTGTAGCTAATTTAGTTCCAACAATGTAAAGCAATTACGCAAAACAAAGTCGTAGTCGAAGTTAGACGGTGAAAGTACATTGGTGCATCACACACAATTAGAACATGAAAGATATGTTCTAAACATTAAATTTTATATCGGTGTTATTGGTTTCCTAATACTGTATCAAAATGTCAGCCGTTGTGCGAGTTAATGCACTTCCTTCCTCCAGTCACGACTCCTGTTTCGGTGTCCTGTAGCTTTAATGCTAATAAGGAAGAAAGAGACGGGGACTATAGAAGTTGAGGGGGCATTTGCGGAAACAGTGGTCCATCAACACCATTCACCAAACACAATGTTTGGCGCCGACAGGAAGTCGGTTGGGGTTTTCCAGAAAAAAAGTAAATGAACCCGCTGTTTTCTTCTAAAAAGCTGAACTAAAAAATCAATTATGTTAGTGCTCAGTTTTACATCTAGTCACCGAGCAACTGCAATGCTTCCGCACGTTACAAGCCATGACGGTCAGTTCCTTTTAGGGGTCGGTGGGAAATTCTCTGTGCAGAAAGTGCATTAAAAACGTGAGGTAACCTTTCCCCTTATGATGTCATAAGGGGACAAATTCCAGATGCGACTCTCCGACCATAGACTAGAGGAACTTGCATTCATGTTAATTTCAGCACTTTTAAGAGACTGAGAGAGAAAGGTTGGGCATTTATGTATCGGGGATCCTTTTTTGACTGATTGTCAACTCATTCTTTCTACTCACAGATATAAAGAATATAGCATATACCTTTTTTGCATTAAATGACCTTTATTCTCATATTCGCTCTCTTTCTCTCTGTCTCTCTCTCTCGCATACACAGTAAGTGATGAGGAGGGAGGGCCTGAAGTGAGAGGGTGGGTGACGTCTGAAAGGCTGAGATAATGAAAAGGTGTGAACAAGGGAAGAAGAGTTCACAGGAAGCCAGAGATTTGAGTCACGTACCAGTGTGTGTGACTGTCATTCAGAACGTACAAATAAATGTATATATAAATAAATCAATAAAGCTTATTGTCAGTTGTTTTTTAGCTTAAGTGCAATATGTGTATATTTACCTACAGTACATTTGTAAAATCCAACAAATATATCTATTATGTATATATTGACATATTTTTTGTTATTTTTACAACTCACATTTACTTTTTTCTTTCTAAAGACTATTTTTTGCTTACTTGTACAGTGAATCTTACAGTCGACAATAGTGTCTTACTATTGTTTTTTTGCTGCTCTTAACTGTCTTATCTTATCTTATAAAACACTCACCTATGAACCACAGGTTCACAATCCCACTTGAGCAAGATTTATCCCCCGAGTGTCTCCAGGGGACTGTCCCTGTCACTACTGATTGCAAGTTCCTCTGGATAAGGGCGTCGGATAAATGCCATTAGTGTAAATGAGTTGTGTCCTTTTCTCACTGAAGCCCGTGGCCATCCATATGCAACGCATAGTGGATTTACTTCATTTACCTATTTATTTTATAAAATGCTATTTTAGTTGCAGTTTCTTTAAAAGGGAAGACAAATTATATTTCAACATGACATTAACATTTTCAATCATAAATTGTCTGCAAAAAAAATTTACTTGAACGTAAAATCGTGAACCAACAGTTGACTGCATTGTTACATCCCTGATTTAATTAGATTTATTTTCTTACACCCTTGTGGTCTGTGATTATTATCTGTGTGTGTGTGTTTGTGTGTGTTACAGTGACTCACAGGTACGCTGCCTTGCCCTCTTCCAGATCTTTGCTCTTGCTGCTGGTTGCACTCTTGCGGCTGCAGAGTCGCCGGCTGAGACACATCAGGACGCCACACTGACGCATGAAGAAGCAGCTGACGTCCAGCAGCACCAGCAGCAGCAGAACGGCGGCCACCGCCAAACCCACCACCGTACCCAGACTCATCCCGCTGAACAGAGAGTCTGCTGACACACACGCACACACACACGCACAAAGACACAATCAGTAAAACACACACTGATGCTACACAATCCCATATCTCAATACACACACCTGAATTCGACAAATTGTTACCAGAGTTACAATTACTCTGTTACATTTATTTGAGAAACATTTTGAAAAAATTCACATTTGTGAATTAGAAATCGACTCTTACTTACTTCGCTACATCGGGTAACACTCAACTCATGAATCTTTAAAACCATTATTCAGACATTGGACATTATTTTTGCTTTCTTTTTAAACGTTGCAACAATAAACACATCACAACATAACAGACACAACCCGTTTCACCAATCAGACGTAGCCATGCAGTCACATGACTGCACACAAACCGGGAATAAAAAAATGGCAGATGCGACTTCTCTTTAGTGCTAAAACCAAAGGTTAAAGAAAGAATAAAGAATCCCAGTCTTTCATATCAACACTTTTAAAGTTTATTAACATTTTGTTAAATGTTCTTCTATACATTTTCTATAGATGTGTGAGTCATTAGTGTTATTGTTTAGCTGTTTTATTTATTGATTTAACACATATAATTAGTATATTTAAGGTAGTTTGTACACTCAGATTTAGTCCGTTAATTATTACAAGTTGTACTTTAATAAGTTTTTATTATTATTATTATTATTAAAAAATACCAGAATAAGCACATTCATATATTTGGATGGTCTTATCACTAAATACTTTTGTGCTCATACTTGAGTAATTTTTTGGATGAGGACTCTAAGCACCTATACAATAACAGACATTTCAATCCCAGAAACAAAGCTGGAGCCACAGCAGCCTGCGGGAATGCTGCAACAATGAAATAAATCATTATAATTAAGGACAAAAAGAAAGCATTTAGATTGAAATGAAGGTGATTAACAGCAAAGGACAGCCGCTGGCCACGACTTGCATTAAGTGAGGTTATGGATACTATAATCGTGGCGGACATTTGACATTTTCAGCCAAAATATAATTTCATGTGTAGCCAACATGTAATTTTTTTTTCTACAAAACAAAAGCTGCAAAAAAAATACCGAAAACTCTGGATGCAGAAAAAAACTAACTCTTGCATCAGGGGATCACATTTAAACTGTCCAACATCAGTCCAACATCATCATTTAACAAATCTCCAGATTTGACCTTGATGCTGGTGTAAGTTAAAACCCACAATCCTGATCAGGTTTTTAATTTTCTCAGCATGAACTCTACTCCAGTCTACTAAATTAAGATTTTCTTCATTTCACTTATCATGCCTGCTTGCAGTAAGACATTTAAAATTAAGACTGGGACCTGAAAACAAAGCAAAATCATTACAAATCAGCATGTGAAGTACTTCAGTTGCTCTGGAGTGAAAAAAAATAATAACGTCAATGCTACACTGACACAATTATAAAAATGTCATTACTGGTAATTAAAGACAAGTGATTTACTTGTTCATGCTTCATAGCATGGCCAGAACACAAATATTTCCCCTTTATTTATTATTATTCAGCCATGTAAATTTGCTGCATTACTTACAATGCAGAGGCTTATTTTACCAGTGAGCTTTATAAATGGCAATTTGGGCAGCATTTCATCTACAGTACATGCCAATTGTTTGGACACAACTTCTCATTCACTGTGTTTACGTTGGTAGATTCTCACTGAAGGCATCAACACTATGAATGAACACATGTGGAGTTATGTACTTAACAAAAAGTGGAGACCTGGCCACCACAGTCACCGGACCTGAACCCAATCAGATGGTTTGGGGTGAGCTGGACCAACAAGTGCTAAACAACCTCTGGGAACTCCTTCAAGACTGTTGGAAAAACATTTCAGGTGACGACCTCTTGAAGCTCATCGAGAGAATGCCAAGAGTGTGCAAAGCAGTAACCAGAGCAAAGAAACTAGAATATAAAACATGTTTTCAGTTATTTCACCTTTTTTTGTTAAGTACATAACTCCACATGTGTTCATTCATAGTTTTGATGCCTTCAGTGAGAATCTACCAACGTAAAATGAAAATAAAGAAAACAAATTGAATGAGAAGGTGTGTCCAAACTTTTGGCCTGTACTGTACTTTACATGCATTGTGGAACCTTCACAGATCTCACGATTCAATTTTATTACGATGATCAATGCCATCGATTAGCGATGCAACAGGAAGGATCTCATCAACTTTTTCTACGTTAATTCACATTATGTTATCAAATACGGTCAGTGAGATGGCCTATGAGTTACGGCCTCATTCACACGGACAACAAAACGGGCGTTTTTTGCCGAACACTTTTCTGCTCATTGGAACAAACCAAAGCATCCACAGGGGCATACAGCACCAGCGTTTGGTTGGATGCACGTTTGGATGGCATCGAATTGAAAATTATTTTCTTGCCATCACTCTATTGAAATCCCAACAAACAATAACCTGCATGAAGCAAACGGCAGCAAACGGCAATCGAAACGCACAGGGCTCGTCCATTTCAGCCACATCACTGCACGAATTTTTGAGCAGAATATCTATAAAGCGCCGCCAGAAAATCACTGAGCAACATCATTATGATATAATCAATAAATGTCTGCTCTGCATTGATGCAGAATCCTCCACGTCCACGATCGATTACAACGACCCTAGTCCAGCAATGTTTCCTTCCCCACAGCCGGTACTCCAGCCCGGTGCGTGGAACACCCCGACACCACTGATGACGAGAATCCACCGGGTCCCAGGGGTCATGCGGAGGAAGGTTGACCTTACAGAGACTCGCTAGGCGATGAAAAGGAACCCCGGTGGTGCCCCCTGCGTTCTGTTGGTTTTTGGGGGGCGTGTTTTGTTGGAACCTATTGATTCAGCCCTTGGTTGGGCTGCGGGGGATCAATCGCAGCAGCCGGCGAGTGATGCAGTAGATGTTTGATGTTGGATGTCGCTGTTTCATGCATTAACGGCCGTCGGAAGGACTCGTGGCAGCGGGTCCCTCGCCGCTACTGCGTCTCACCGCCTCCTTTCGTTCAGATTTAATTTCTTGTTGTATCGCTCCCCGTCTGCTGATTGTTGGGGTCGCTCTCCCGCACGTTGGCTGAGCTGCTCCGGATAATTTGAAAGGCGGCCGGCGGCTGGAGCTCCGTGAGTCTGCGGGGAGCCATTTGCATTCGGGGCGGAAATGAGAAAATGTCAGACGGAGGGAAACAAAAGTTAACGTAACTCGCAGTAACATCCATCACTGGCTCGCTCTCTCTCAGCTTCCCTGCAGTAATGACTGCAGGCTATCTTGGGAAGCCAGTGTCCCCTTTGAGTTTGATGGGATAAGCAGGACAGCTGATAAAAGATGTCTTCCTCCCTCCTCTCTTTCACGATGCGACTGTTTAGCACACCGAGGGCCTGGAGAACAGCTTACTACGCTATTTTAAAAGTATATAAAAAGCATTATCCCAATAAATATTTTAGGATATTTTCCAGTGAATGTTCCAAAGCACACTACATAAATGGTGGATTATTTCATTTTAAAACATTTTAAGACTATTTGCCACGATGGCTTGGGATTTTACAATTAAATATCAGCATTTCTTTGTGCATCTATAAATATCAGCATTTTCAGAAGGATAAAATGATGCACCATGAGCAGAAAGTCATGGGTTCATCCCTTTCAATAACCTCCTGAATGGAGTCCATGGAGCCAATATTGGTAAACACCTTTCTTGAAGAGACCAACTTACGAAAGAGGCAGGTATGCAAGTCACGTGTTCGCAAACTGTAACCCATCAGTGCCAATGCAGATTTTCCATCAATTAATTAAAAGTACTTCAGTTGAATATGAAAGGACGCCAGCAGCATATTTTGATATGAATGCAGGGTGCATTCATGATGCTGCATGCAGAGGCCTATTTTACCAGTGAATTTCATAAATTTCAATTTGTGCGGCATTTCATATACTGCATATACATTGTGGAAAAAAGGAAAGCATTTAATCGTATTGCCTAAAATATTTTTCATATACAGGAGTGAATTTCTTGGTGACACTGTTCAGTATATTTCATGAATCCCTTTACTGCTGAGAGAATCTTTTTAGGATTTCCTGGGAGCAGTGTGTGGGGACGGTGCTTTGCTCAGTGGGACCTCGGCGGATCGGGATTCAAACCGGCAACCTTCTCATTACGGGTCCGCTAGGCCACCACTGCCACCACTACTGTGTATTATTGTTTGTAGATGTCTGTGCACGCAGTCCCAGCATGTCTTCAGCAGACATGACATGAGTGATAGGACTTCTCCTCCACCACGCCCTTTATACTCCATTTCTACTCACCAGCCTACATGTTTTAAGAACAGAACCAGAACAAGCACCAGCAAAACCTGAAACTTTGAAATATAGTGAAGCCAATATGAGAATATCGTGATGTATGTCAATCATATAGAGTGGGGAAAAAAAGTATTTAGTCAGCCACCAATTGTGCAAGTTCTCCCACTTAAAAAGATGAGAGAGGCCTGTAATTTTCATCATAGGTATACTCACTGTGAGAGACAAAAATTAGAAGAAAAAAAAAAACAGAAAAATCACATCCTCTGATTTTAAAGAATGTATTTGCAAATTATGGTGGAAAATTAGTATTTGTTCACTAACAAACAAGCAAGATTTCTGACTCTCACAGACCTATAACTTCTATAACAACCTCAAACAATTACACTCCAAACTCCACTATGGCCAAGACCAAAGAGCTGTGCAAGGACACCAGGAACAAAATTGTAGACCTGCACAAGGCTGGGAAGACCGAATCTGCAATAGGTAAGCAGCTTGGGTGTGAAGAAATCAAACTGTGGGAGCAATTATTAGAAAATGGAAGACATTCAAGATCACTGTTAATCTACCTCGATCTGGGGCTCCACGCAAGATCTCACCCCGTGGGGTCAAAATGATTACAAGAACGATGATCAAAAATCCCAGAACCACACGTGTGACAATCACTTCACTTCGTCACGGGGGGACCTAGTGCAGAGAGCTCGGACCAAAGTAACAAAGGCTACCATCAGTAACACACTACGCCGCCAGGGACTCAAATCCAGCAGTGCCAGACGTGTTCCCCTGCTTAAGCCAGTACATGTCTGGGCCCGTCTGAAGTTTGCTAGAGAGCATCTGGATGATCCAGAAGAGGATTGGGAGAATGTCATATGGTCCGATGAAACCAAGATAGAACTTATTGGTAAAAACTCTACTTGGCGTGTTTGGAGGAGAAAGAATGCTGAGTTGCATCCAAAGAATACCATACCTAATGTGAAGTATGGGGGTGGAAACATCATGCTTTGGGGATGTTTTTCTGCAAAGGGCGCCCCGCACGACTGATACGTGTAAAGGAAAGAATGAATGGGGCCATGTATCGTGAGATTTTGAGTGACAAATTAGTGACAAAATACAAATTTTCCACCATAATTTGCAAATAATTCTTTAAAAATCAGAGGATGTGATTTTCTGGATTTTTTTTTCTCATTTGTTTCTCATTGAGGTATACCTATGATGAAAATTACAGGCCTCTCTCATCTTTTAAGTGGTAGAACTTGCACAATTGATGGCTAACTATATACTTTTTTGCCCCAATTTATGATACATATGTCAATCACAGTCTAACAGGTGAGAACATACAGATGTCAACTGGACGGGTCACTTCAGTACCTGTGATGTCCGGTTTCTGTGGCATGAGGAACTGGAAGTACGCCGGCTCCGACAGGCCCTTAATGTTCCGGGCCGTGATCTCCACCGTGTAGCGCGTGTTCCACTGGAGAGGCTGCAGCAGCGCGTGATCGTTCGCACCCGGAACCAGTCTTAGTCATCCACTGATCGTCCTTATCCTACACACACGCACACACACACCCTTCGGTTCATTTACATTTACATTACATTTACAGCATTTATCAGACGCCCTTATCCAGAGCGACTTACAATCAGTATTTTCAGGGACAGTCTCCCTGGAGCAACTTAGGGTTAAGTGTCTTGCTCAGGGACACAAATGGTAGTAAGTGGGGTTTGAACCCGGGTCTTCTGGTTCATAGGCGGGTGTGTTACCCACTAGGCTACTACCACCCTATAGTACATTCTATAGTACTTCTTAGCACAGAGTCACAAGCAAGGTCCTGCATCGTTTCATGGGCTTTATTACCATTTACATTACCGACATATTACATAACCGGACATGTTGCCATGTTTTTGCATCTAGTCCAGTTGACACAACAATAAAAAAGGAATGTGGAGCAAAAAAAATATAGAATACATGCAAGACTGAGTAGGAAATGTGTGTTAATGGAGCATCTTCTCTGTTTCCACTGCTTATATTCAGCAGACATGCACTCTTTATTTCTCCTTCAAATTTTATATTGTTCCAACGTCAAATTGTTTTTTTTTTACGATTACAAAAAATGATCTCTGGCGCAATAGTAAAGCAACCGTCTCAATCAGAAGTCTGCATTTTTCGGAAAATTCTATTCATTCTATACAAAATACAGAGTGGTTCTGTATCTATTAACATGTATTAGTAATCATTTTAATAATTTTACTGACTGTTTTATCAATTTTGTATGTTGTTTCAGGCATCTAATTTACATAATGTCTCATTTCTTTCTGAAATGAAAATTAAGGGCTCAAGACACAAGTGAATGTGGGAGGGATGGACAGAAGATGAGGCAGGAGATGCATGAAATATATAGATGGACAGATGGTGTGGAAGGCACGAAATGAAAGATGCTGCTTTCTCTGAAAAAAAAAAAAACAACTTTAGAGGCTGCAGCTTTGACCGTAAAAGCCATGATTTCCCATCAGCCAATCTGTCCTGTGACATCACATGACACACTGCATGTATTATGCCTCTTCCTTTCTTTTCCTTCCTTTCCTTCCAGATTTATCCAGATTAGAACAGGCAGGTGTTGAGTTTGTGTGTCTGTGTGAAATAAGAGAGGTAAAAGGCTTATGGGAAGCAGCTTTTCCTTGACAATTTAAATCGGGCGTGTCCAAGTACTCCTACTGTTCCTGGGAGAGAATATACAGCTTCAGGGTACAGACTCACACACACACACCAACACTAGTGCTGTGGAACTGACCGTTTTGTATTTGACGATGTACTCCACAATGGGCATCCCTCCATCGTCCTGCTTCACCAGGCCCAGCCTGTAGGCCTTCCCCACCCCCCTCTGGCCATTCACCGCTGGGGGGCTCGGCTCGCCTGCACACAACCCCGGCGTCAGCTCAGTCCTCCTCAACACCGACAATGACTCGCGAACGCAAACTCACGGATGGGGAGGGTCTGGAAGCTCTCGGTGTGGCTGAACTCCCCCTGGCCCTTCCCGTTGACGGCCGCCACCCGGACTTCGTACGTGGTGTTGGGTTCTAGATTACTGAGAACCACCACAGCTGACACAGAGAGGAAATCACAACATTTTGTAGATAAAGTGAAAAGTGCAAAGGTGTCATTAAAAAAAAAATCAAGTCTAAAACATGAAATATCAAGTTTGCAATCACTCGGTTTAAATGCTCATAAACAAGCACATAATTAGTAAATCTGGCAACCAATTTGTATTTTGTCCCAGTAACATGATAGATAATGTGACAATGGGACAAATCTTCCCAAACAGGAGAAAAGAAATAACAACACAATTAAAGCTCTGATCCTGTTTATTCGTTACTGTCACCAAAGCAAATTCCCAAATGAACAGTCGCCGCTTCTGTTGTTCCTGGTTATTTCCATAAGTGTGACAGCAAGTGGTCTGTCGACCAGCACGTCGATTCAGACTGAAGTCAGGATCAGGCGAGGCTTACTTGATCTAAATGCTGTGTGTGTGTGTGTGTGTGTTTCAAGGCTGAAAAAGCTGATGCAGGCAATCTGAATGGATTCAGGTCTAAGATGTGTGATGTGATGTGTGCTGTGACACTTTTTTTTGTCTAGGCAAGCACGAACTTTTCTGCATGTTTAACTACCGTCCTCTACGATCCCGTCTACTCCAGCCTGTCCTCTAAATGAGCCTGTGTTCTTATCCACTGGCTTTCCCCTCCTTCGTGTTGATGTTTTAACTGTGTGGACATTTTGCCTGTATTTCGCCCCATATTTTGACCCCCACATGTAACCCCACAGTTCATGAGCAGTTCATCAGACATTCACCCTCACTGCAGAAAGCCGGGGAACTTACTCTGCACGCCGTGTGACTTCACCGTCCTCCACTCCTGACTGTTGGGGTCTTTGAAACTGACGACGTAGTGGCCAATCGGGACGCCGCCGTGCGAGTCCGGCTTCATGAAGGTCACCGTGGCGATTCGCTGAGACACAGAGGTTAGGCGGACAGAGTAGGGGTTGGATGGGACATCTGCGAACAGGAGAACGAAGAGGAGGAAAGCGTTCAGAAAGATGAAGGTCACCACTGATCTGGTCTTCCTGCTGGTTGAGAGGATACATCTCCCACTAGAGCTGTATCTGAGCCTAAAAGGTTGGACCTGACCTGTCCCGACAAGTACAGCTTTTTATTAGACCGCTAGACTAACAGAGAAAGGAAATGTGGGGGTTCAAACATAATCGACAGAGACTATCCTTCGTTTCACCTCCTCAGCATCCATTTTTGCATCCCTCTCATCAAATCACATGACTAAATTTTCAAAGTGAAATGACTGTCACATGTGATACACAGCAGCACAGCAAATGGTGCACACAGTGAAATTTGTCCTCTGTATTTAACCCATCACCCTGAGTGAGCAGTGGGCAGCCATGATAGGCGCCCAGGGAGCAGTGTGTGGGGACGGTGCTTTGCTCAGTGGCACCTCAGTGGCACCTTGGCGGATCGGGTTTCGAACCGGCAACCTTCTGATTACGGGGCCGCTTCCTTAACCGCTAGGCCACCACTGCCCCCCTAGACAACTGTCGCCGAGAATTGCAAATCAAATATCATTTTGTAAAAAAAATGAACATTTAGGGTGGTAGTAGCCTAGCGGGTAGCACACTCGCCTATGAACCAGAAGACCCAGGTTCAAATCTACCATTGTGTCCCTGAGCAAGACACTTAACCCTAAAATTGCTCCGGGGGGGGGGCTGTCCCTGTAACTACTGATTGTAAGTCGCTCTGGATAAGGGCGTCTGATAAATGCCTTAAATGTAAATGTAATGGCTACTGATCTTCAGCGAGAGCCATACTGGCAGTAACATCACTGAGCGAGGGCGCTGCTATACTCACAGACAACATGTCAATACCTGTTTAAATGCTTCCCTAACACATTAATGTAGGCAACACAGCGCACGCCAAAGCTAGTACCAGGGCCGGGCCAGTACCAGATACATACATATCAGACATAAACATAAAAAGGCGTTACAGTGTTAAGGTTTACAGTCTTAATAAAGTAAGAACTAAAAGGAAATGAGCGGGTTGGATGTAAATTGTTGAATGTTGCATGGGTAGTAGCCAAGTGAACCACTCTCGCCTATGAACCAGAAGACCCAGGTTCAAATCCCACTTAAATCCCACACTCGGGGTTGAGTGTCCCAGAGCAACTCAACTGCTGTACAGTTGAGTTCGGCTACCAGCTTGTACAAATAAAAAAGCTCTTATTCCAGCCAGAATGAGTGTCGCCACGTTATTCAAACGTGAGCAAGCACACGGCTCTTTTACTTTGTCAAGAACATGTCATTTATACATTTATTAACATCATGGTCAAAGTTGTCCCACATCCTGGACATTGCTCTTGTTGCCGGTGCAGCCAAAACTTTACTTTATTTTACTTTATTTTGCAGATGCTTTTATCCAAAGCAATTTACAGGAGGAAGACACCAGCAATTCTCGTTTGATTTCTATATATTTTGAGTTTATAAAACTAACTTGTCAGAAAAAGAACATGCTCGGAGATTGTTAAGTGCTAGACGAGGAAATGTTTTACATTTTGTGCAGTGTGTGTGCATGTGCGTGTGTAAGTGTTAGATTAATCTGAAAAACTTTTTGAATACGTGGGTTTTCAACTGCTTCTTAAAGGTGGAATGCAGCAGTATGACTGATCTTCAACCTTCCCAAATTCTCCCACACCGCCCCTCTGCTACGTTCCCTCCACTGGTTCCCAGTAGCTGCACGCATCAGATTCAAAATACTGATGCTGGCCTACAAAGCCAAACATGGAGTAGCACCATCCTACCTCACAGCCCTTATTACACCTCGCACTGCACCTCCTATACTCCGAGCCTCCAGTACTGCTCGCCTGGTCCCTCCATGTCTGAAGGTAAAAGGAAGACGCTCGTCTAGACTCTTCTCTGTCTTGGCCCCTTGGTGGTGGAATGAACTTCCCCTCGAGGTCACAACAACTCAATCACTGAGCACTTTCAAACGGCAGCTCAAGACCTTCCTCTTTAGAGAATATTTAGATGAACTTGTAACCTTCTTATTGTCTAACTTGTGTTTAGAAATTACAACAGAGTGAATAATAAGATTGTATTCATATTTGGGGGTCCTAATGAACCAGAACTGATCACTTGATCGATGGTAACTTGAAAGCACGTTGTAAGTCGCTCTGGATAAGGGCGTCTGCCAAATGCCTTAAATGTAAATGTAATGTGGTGGTAGTCTCGGCTAGTCCAATGGAGTTGATTGGAATCGGAGACCCTGTGAAGAGGGAATTTTCAGTCTCATTTCATTTGCTGATCTGAGAGAGCGTGCAGGAGTGTAGTTAGGTAGTATTGTATTGATATAGGATCTATTTCCATTCCATTTACAGCCCTGTAGGCAGCATCAAGGACAAGAACTGAATGCGAGCAGCTACCGGGAGCCAGTGGAGAGAGGTAAGAAGAGGTGTAACATGGGTGTATTTTGGCTGATTGAAGATCAATTGGCCACTCAGAGTTACAATAGTCGAGTTTGGAGATGACCATTGCCTGGACGAGGAGCTGCGTAGCCTGTTGTGACAGAAAAGGTATAATCTTGTGAATGTTGTAGAGATCGCAGCAAGTGATAGTTCAGACTCAGTTTGTAGTCAATCCAAACACCAAGGCTTTTTGCAGACGCTGTGGGTGTTAACAGTAGCGAGCCAAAAAAAAAAAACATCATTGCCAGAGGCTAGAGTCCGTTTCAACTCCGCACCGCCTCACCATTTTAGTGACTCGTCACCTGAATGCTCATTTAATGCGCAAGTCAGCGTGAAACCCTATCGGACTCGGGCAAAAATCCATTTGCGCCTAGTGCGCCACCTGGTGGAACGGCAGGCATTACAGGACAAGTTCACTTGAGAGAAGTCATAATTATGACTTCGTAGTTTGCCCACCCCTGGGTTAGAAGAATAAGCAGCGCTACAGCCTCAAATTTGTTCTATGTCCATGTTTATTTGAGGGTTTACGTGGTGGTACAGTTAAGTTTATTAACATTACACTGACTGTTTAATTTTCTTTAATTTGATTTAATTTTTTTAAATCTTACGCAACCTGTTTGGTGTCCACTACTTTGGTGTGTTAAAATACAAAAACAATAAAGTTAAAATTCAGTTCTGAGTTATGTTGTTTAGGCTGAATTGTTAATCTAATGTGATCCACCCAGATCGTACAAGGCATCTTGTATATCAGCTCTGATTTTACATTTTCAGTGAGCTGTAGAATATTTACAGTATTGTGATATAAACATATTGTGACCAGTTTAACGTGATATGTGAGAACCTTGCCAATACAAACCACTAGTTGTTTTGTATTGTTTGAATGTGTTTATTGTGATATGGGGGAATATTCTGTATATTTATGGTCCTATTTTTCAGGTATTTCTGTGGCCTTTGGTCTAAAGGCAATGCCTGCATGAGCGAAGACTGGAGAACATGACACACATCCATGTCACCACACTCTGTGGGCCGACGCCCTTCATTCTGAGAACCTTAACATTTGCATCCTTCATACAAAGGTAGGACCGCTTTAATGATGTGTGCTCGCACATTCACTACACTGTTCCACAGCGTGTCCTCCAAAGGCCTGTCCTCCGAAAGACCCACCCAACCCTCAGAAACACCCGCTGTCTCGTGTAAAGGACCAATGGAACAGAGACTCGCATCAAACACACATACACTCATACATGAACACACCCTCAAACTGAGCACACAATCTCATTACTACTTTATACAGCAATAATGAGCTTCATCACCCAACTGTGCACTTTTGATTATTGTTCTACAGACAATTAAGCCTGGACACAGAGAGAGAGAAAGAGAGAGAGAGAGAGAGACATTGAGTCTTTGAGCTAGAGGGCTTCTTTTTAATGTTTCTCTGCTAGTAAAAATTTCCTTTTAGTCTTTGACATTCGCAGATTAAAGATCCGGAGCGCAGCCGTCATCAGCCTTCATTTCATTCCGGCTCCGGCATCTTAATAATCGCCAATTTCACCCCCTGCAAGATCATGACAATCTCCACTACAAGGGCAATTCCTTCTTGGGTGTTAGTGAATAATACAGGTCTCCATGAGCCCCCGGGGGCCGTCTGATTAAAAGCTGGCGCTCGCGTCGAACCCGCGCCACCGGCGGCCCGTTGTTGTCCGTTTCATCAGCGCACCAACTAACTGCCAAACTGTCATCAAATGTCCCTTAACAATATCTGGCGCATGCACGCGTCGCGCCTGCACCTTATCATGTCCTTTCAGGGCTACAATTCAACATCACGGTATACTCATATCTGCAATAAATCATGCCGAAGCTCTGTGAGGATGCGGCACCACGCGTTGGATTATGGTGCATTTCCAAATTTCCCCCTTTTCACCCACTGGCGTGACATTCTTTTAAGGTTTTTATGTTGATGTGGAACAGAGCCGAGCGCTGAAGGGTGACAAATGCTTCTCTCATGGGGCTTCGGCGCGAACCGTTCCCTCCATCCCCTGTGAAGTGAAGTGTTCACAGGGTAAAAAACTAAAAAAGTTGGTTCCAAAGCACTTTTAAGTTCCCTCAATTCACAAAATTAAGTTTTCAAAACGACATGGGCGTTAAGTTGAGCGAACTTAAAAATGCTTGGCAGGCGGTTGCCTTAAATTTGTACATTTTCCCAACTGTCTGTATTACGGTACAGACAGCGTGTCACATCCCTCGTTTCTCTGTGTTCGATAATATCGGAGAATAAAACAACATTACAGGCACATTAATCATGTAGCATTTTCAGAGGTCCGTGGCAGCACAGTGCACACTTATTCTCACGACCTCCTTCATAATAATTGTTCACTGTACTTGAAACATGAAATGAATCTAAAAATGCAATTAAAATTGAATTAGTTTAATTAAAATGCGATAGACAAAGCTAACTTTTAATGTTGAAATATACACTATAACAATATACAGTAATGTTTTATATAATATCAATGATAACAAGTTATTGCACAAAAATTTGTAAACGCAATGTTACGTCTCAAATGCTGAACAATCTTTTTGGTTCAAATCCAATGCATTGGAGAAACATTGTTCTTGTGAACATATAACAGAGTCTTTGAAGCTGAACTGAGGGACGGAACGAGAGGGATGTGACGCCCGGTGATTATGGCTTTAATTTATCTGCGTCATGATAGCTCATTGTTAATAAAACACAGAGAATGTACAGCTCAGCACAATCTTTTAAACTGTGCGTGTGTGTGTGTGTGTGTGTGTGTGTGTGTGGATTATAAGTCAGCAGTGGAGGAAATGAGAGGGCACTTTGGTAGATTAGCCAACTTTAGAAAGCACTGAGCAGCAAATGGCAATACAAGGGAAGACAGAGACGGTGTAGATTCCAAAGTAGCTCAGATATGTACCTGTGACAATGACTCCGGGGACAATATTATTATAGCTGCCAACCACCAAAAATAATCATTTCTGGCTATTTATTGGCCCCCCAAGATCCTCTCGTCTGTGTCCAGCCGTTTCAGAAGGAGACTAAAGGATGTCGGACACACACTAGGCTGACGTCAGCAGAGGTGAACGAGGGTCGCCGCCTTGGCGACAGCTGACACCTACCTGCCAGAGCCAAGATAAACTCCTGGTATCGGGCACCAATGTTGTTCCTTGCTGTGCAGTTGTATCGGCCAAAATCCCGGTCTGACGTCGGAGTGACCTGGAACGCACACACACACACACACACACACATACACATGCATGAATAAAAATTAATAAAAGGATACACCATAAACTGTCCAACGAACAGAAAGACAGTTGTGATGGAAACGGTCATAATATCCCAGTTTCCCAGCGAACTTGACCAACGTGCTCTGACCTCCAGCAGGGAGCGCCCCTGGGTGCTGTGAACTCGGCTGTTGGCTGTGCCCTCGCTGGAGATGGTGTAGCGCTCCCGTCTCCACAGGATGGTGGCTGTGGGGTTGGACATCACCTCGCAGCTGATGTTGACCGGATTGCCCTCCCAGGAGTAAAAAATGGTGTGGTTGCTGTGGAATTTTGGGGCGTCTGTAGAACGTAGAGATGCCACCGTCATTGCACCGCACAGTAAAACCCTAATATCATATATAAAAAGTGCTAATCTCACTAGGGGTGGAGAAAGTAGCAGTTACTGATAAGCATCTTTTAAACCAACACGCCGTGGATAATGATATGTACGTATTTTGGTTGAACCATTTCTTCCTAAACTTGTTTGCTGAGCTCCCCATATTTGTCTGAAAAGTACGTAACAACCATGACTACTTTCTGTAACATGCAAAATTCTGGAAATATCAAATTCAACACAACCCAATCTGGCAGTCTGCAGCATGAACACACGTTCCGGTCAGTGAATGCTTACATGTGTTTAATGGCTATAATACATTTAAGTTTAGATAAACATTAAACCACAAAAATTGCAATAACTTTACAACGGGGGTGATAACTCCCGAGAGGTGATGGTTTTTTTCAGGGATGACGACACAGCCAGACGTGGTTGTCAGTGAGGTCAGTGAGGAATTTTGCAAGGGTGGTAGTAGCCTATGAACCAGAAGACCCAGGTTCAAATCCCACTTACTACCATTGTGTCCCTGAGCAAGACACTTAACCCTAAGTTGCTCCAGGGAGACTGTCCCTGTAACTGATTGTAAGTCGCTCTGGATAAGGGCGTCTGATAAATGCTGTAAATGTAAATGTAAAGGTCAGGTCTCATTCTTTGGAAAGAATTCAAACAAAAACATATCCAAAAATAAATCAATGAACAAATAAAAAATTTAGGTGAACACTGTATCTCACTCAAACCTTCACCATACTACTCCACTACCCCACTACCACAACCCACCAGCTCCTCCAAAACCTCGAACACTGTACAATGTGTTATCTGGGCTCTTACAGCAGTGGCCCAAACCATTTATATGGCTGACATAATCAATTACATCATGTTCCATGACATTTCATTAATTACATATTTATTCATCACATTTCATACAGAATGCAATAATTATATTCCTCATCAAATCCTTTGTAAATTCATTTAAACCCATGCAAGAAAACTCCCCTCTGATCAAGAGTTACCTTGGTTTCCTCTAGTTCCGCCCCCTTCCCAGAATTCAGGAAATAGACTCCTTGCAATGAACCCGAACCCGTTTTGGACCGTGCATGCGTGCAAATGCATTAGGGTTAGTGTCACGATCCGGTCCGAAAAGGGGTTACTTTTCATTGTCATGTGAAATGTTCCCTAATCGTTTTCACCTGTGTCAACAGCTTCCCTGTTCGTTTCTGTCCGCTGTCAGGTCTTTAACGTTATGTTCCGTGTTCACCCATGTCAATGTCTCGGATGTCTCCCCTGTCCTGTGATTCACCATTAAAACCCCTGTTTCGTGATGTCAGGTGATAGCGTCCTTCATTCCTCGGCTCCTCGTCACCCCCTCCGTACACCCGCCTCGTCATGCCCGCATGGACGTGACAGGTTAGGTAGTATGTGCAGTATGTTTTATACAGGCAGCCTGTATACTGGCTATGGCAATAGTAACAGACCTTAGCCCTGTTACAGACTTACTGAAGTAAAAAAAAAAAAAAAAAACAGTATGTTCAGACTTCAGCAATACAACTGCTTTCATCTGAATACTCATAGAGATATTTTTACTGCATCAACAAACATAGATCTAAAAACTGAATGGTGTGCGTGTGTCCAGGGTGGGATGGGTTCACCATCTTGGTATCTATAGATGATAATTGAGTAAATAATTGACACATGTAATAGTGTGTACAGTGTGCAGTTTGCTGCAGTTGATTTGGGTAATGAGCGAGGCCGCCTGAGGGAAATGGCTCTTGGTGCATGTTCCTGGCCTTAGTACTGACTGCTCTGGCTTGGGAGGTGTCAAATTTGGAGGTGTCATGAATGGGTGGAATCCTCCATGGTTGATCATTCGTATGTTGCAGCATTCGGAGAGTTCTGCAGGTTCTCCAGGTATCTAAGTGAGGGATTTTACCTCCCTGCTGTGGATACAGGAAGCATCCTCTTTTGTCTCTGATCTTAAAAAACAGAAGATTAAAGAGAAACATAAGCTCTTCCCCCAGGAGTCTTCTCTCCTGCAAAGCTTGGCAAGTCTGAAGCTAATGGGCCACACTCAAAGATGACACTAGAAGTGTATCATGTGGCCATCATCTTCTGACAGAACTTAACCTGAACATGTCACCAAAAACTTTCCACAAACCTCCACCCAGTCCATGATGATGGAATCCCATCAGAACTCCTGAATTTGTTCACGGGATACGGCCTGTCAGACTGTGGTCTCGACTCTCCAGCTCAATGTCAAAAAATGTAAGAAATGAAAAAAAAAAAATCACAGCAGGGTTCATCTGGCACAGCCCGGCACTTTAATGAAGTCAGATGAACTCTGGACCAGGAGGGTTCTGTCCAAGACCTCAATTATCCACGGGGATCAGGGTTCTTCACGTCTCACTTAGTCTGGATAGTCTTCGTGCTCTCAAGTAAAGGAAGGCTGCATGTAGGATTCCCTTTATCGCCATGACACCCTGACAGTATAAATAGTTTTCGGGAGTCAGACCTTCCTGGATTGGCTGATTCCTGAGACTGCCTACCACCGCGGTCAACCACTTAACTGAAACCATTTTTTTAAATGATGAGACCGTGTGTGTGTGTGTGTGTGTGCTGGAGATACTCACACTCTATGTCCAGATACATGCTCTTCTGATGACCCCCAATACGACTCTGGGCTTCGCAGTCAAAGCGGCCGCGGTCTGACAGCTGCACCCCGTTGATGGTCAGCGTGGACTTCCCATATCGACCCCGGACCTCCACGCGACCATCCGAGCTCTACACACACACACACACACACACACACACACACACACACACACAAGTTGTGTATTCATCCAGCTGCTTCTGCTTCTCTCATAATCTAACCCGTGTGCTGCAGATGCAAAAAAATGTCAAAAGGTTTGTGGTTCATTACGAATGCCAAATTTATTTTAACACAGAAAAGATGACCGGTTGTGAAATGATCCTCCTTGCCCACAGCCATGACGAGCATCAAGGTTTCCAAGGTCTGGAAGTCATTCTTCTGTTTCCAAATTCAAAAATACAAAATTTTTCTCACCGAGAAATCAGGTCACCAAGGTGGAAAGCTGCCCAGCAGCATGAAGTATAATATTTCATTTTTAACTCGACCAGCGTAATTGGGTCCGTAAATGTAGCCCGCTGCACCAGCGCTTCTTTTAATCAAGCTGATTTTAGACATTGACTTTCCGAGACTATGCATAATATGCAAATGCAATAATAGCAACAATACTAATCCCAATATTGAAACGTGTGGATTTAATGTAATACAACAATGGACACACATTATTTTAAAGATAATTTTTGACAATTTTTGATAATTTTCTGTACAGTTTTGTAGCTCCTGCAACTGAATATTTCCTACACAGTACAGGGGAAGTGTGTTGTACATGACTAGACTGGAAACCAAACACACACACACACACACACACACACACACCATGAAATGAGCTTCCTTTCCAGCTGAATGCATCTAATAAAAGGCATTCATAAACAGCTCCAGCCAAAGCCATATTTCTGGTTTTACACCGCAGAACTACCGGCCGTTTACCGGTCACCGCAGCGGCCTCTCCAGCAGCAAACCCGCCCTCTTCTCTGACAGCATCTCTGCTCCGCTTACAAGCTGGTTTATATTCCGCCTCCCGGAGGCGAGCGGGAGGAGGTGAAGGACAGGATGAGGAGGACGGCCAACAAGGCCTGATCACGTCCTGTCACCAGGCCGATGAAAGCAGATTTGCGATGAGAGCGGGTCGCGCCTCATAAAAGGTCCTACTCTAACGCCTGTGCTTTTACAGTCAGACTTTATTAAGCACTTTCATTTCAAAAGGGGCCTAAGAGGATGGCATTTCATCCCCCCGCATATTTCTGTGTGGCTGCACCATTTATTCCCTGCGTTCTGTATCTGGGCGCGTATGGGAATGCATAAATCAGTGTATTCAGTGCGTTGCATATTGCATCAAAGTGTTGGAGACATTTAAAATATAATGTAGGTATATTTATTTAAAAAAAATTCTGAGGTGGTTCAGTGGCACACAGTGAACCACACAGAAACAGCAGAGAGGGGAAAGTAACGAAACAACCTGGAGGACTTTATGTTTCATTTTGAAAAGTCTACAATCTACAGTTACAATATGAAGTGTTCATAGTTGTATTTTTTTTGTGTGTTTCTGTGTGCTTCTTATAGCAGACCTAGGATCAATGTGTTTTTCGTGAACTATAAAAGAGTCAATATTAACGCCTCACAGCAAAAATGTTGTATTACGGCTGGGCAAAATGAAAAAAGAAATTGTCATATTTAATGAGTATATCGATTTTTTTTATCAAATTGTTTTCTGATATAGCCAGACTGAAACTTCCACAGTCTTCATTTGCCGAATCCAAAGGGGAGACAGTGAATCTGCATTAGTCCAGGTTTATTAAGAGTCGCCTGGGGTTTTGAGCTTCGAAAAACTCATCACATCACGGACGTCCTGCCCTCCGCTCGCGCTAGTTGACCTCCTCGGCCACATTTTCAGGCTATTTGCTCTTTCTTTTCTAGTTTCACACCCCATCCTGGGTGTGGCTCCACGTTATTTACATCGATTCCAGAACTGCCTCTCGACTCTTCGTCTTTGGAAAGATTTAGAATTTATCTTTGTGTCTTTTTTTGCAATATTTTTGGTGCAGGCTTTGGTCACTATAAGAGTGGATATTCGATTTTTAATTACATCTTTATTTTTCTCAGACTCAGTCATGCATATGCTGATTCCTACACCTCTGTAGGAGGTGTTAGGAAGTGTCAGCTTTAGGATGATACCAAAACTAAACTAATAGACCCTGCAGTGCCCTAGATATTCTCGGTTTATTCTCTCTGAAAAGACGAAGGATCATCAGTATTCGGTGTTTCATGAGGAAGCGCTGCTAGATGTGAACTGTAGGCAATCTGAATGAGCCACACGCCGCTAACCTGAAATATAAAAGAGACAACCTGCTGCATTCCAGCAAAATACCAAGCAGAGTAAATTAAAGCGACATGGATTTTGTGGTGGTGTTAGTGATGCCAGCTGCCTTTCTCTGTCTTCCTTTATCTGTATTCTGTACTAAACAGAAGCGGTCCGTGAATCCTCGGATCCTCACAGAATTCCCAATGTCCCATGCGTTAGAGCAAAACTCATTAACTTATTAAAGATCCCATCAAAAGAGTGAATCATTGGTATCTGAAAAAATTTCCATTGGTGGTGAAATAATAATAAGGCACGTTTTAATTAATGCACACTCTTTCACACTAATTTATCAGTCCATATCACGTGAAAAAAAGAAAAATAAAACCATGCTTTAGTTCATAAGTATAATGTTAAGACAATCTGACTCAAAGGGGTCAAATCTCCTCTAACCCATCATACAGCCCCATTGACCTTTCATCATGATGGCAAAAAAAAAAAAAAATCACAATGTACTGTTCCATTCACTATTCATTCAGAACATGAATGTGTGTAGGGTGCTGATTCCAGGGCCCTTGGCTATTTAACACGCGTGTATGTGGGCGGGGGGGCGCGTGTCTGCACCTTGTCCCCGTCGGCGAAGCTCTGTCCATCACTGGCTCGTCTCCAGGACACCTCGGGCAGCGGCTCCCCCTCAGCGGAACAGGAGATGAGCGCGGCGCTGCTCTCCACCGCCGTCACGTTCCGCAGCTGGGTGATGTGAGGCTGGACTGCGGAGGGACAGAGACAGAGAACGGCCTTCCCATTAACTGGCCTGCATGAATGCTCCATCGTGATTGGCTGCTAGGGACTAAAATGCTAAAAAAACAAAAAAAAAAAACATCTCCATTATTCCACTTTGATGGCTTTTGTTTGAAGTGTTAACGATCAAAGGACATTTGACTTCAGTTCCTGTCACAACACTGCAGTCATTTACATTTACGGCATTTATTAAGACGGCCTTATCCAGAGAGACTTACAATCATTAGTTACAGGGACAGTCCCCCCTGGAGACACTCGGGATAAAGTGTCTTGCTCAGGGACACAATGGTAGTAAGTGGGATTTGTACCTGGGTCTTTTGGTTCATAGGCGAGTGTGTTACCCACTAGGCTACTACCACCCCAGTCATCATTTATGGACGAGATACAATTAAAATGTAAAAATAAAAGACTGTCTATGAAACGAATCTCGATCTGCCCACGTCTCTTGCTCGTCCCTCCCTGCTGCTTTTTCCTTCTCTTATTCTCTCTCTCTCTTTCTCTTCCCAATCCTCTCTCACCGTTCCGGGATGCAGCGCCGGTCAGCTCATCCCACATTAGACTCTGCCGGGAGCACGACGTCTGCGTGTACGAACTCGGCCGGCGGAGAATCTGTTGGTTATTGTGGTGTCGGTTTTAAATTCGGCACGGCCTGATAAACGGGGAGACCACTGTGTGCGTGTTGTTTGGCGACGACTCTTTATTTTTCCTGGGCAGATATTACAGTTTCAGCCTTCGCTCCCCAGGTGAGCTGAATGTCAAGGGCAAAGCAGGGTGAGGGGGGAGAATGGGGGAGAACTGTACCTCAATAAATATACACACACACACACACACACACACACACAGTGTGTAGTGTCGGCCTAGTGAGGAGGCAAACTTGCAATCAAAAGGTTGTGGGTTAAAATCCCGAACCCGCCAAGGTGTCATGGCTGCCCCGAACTGCCTGTCATGGCTGCCCACTGCTCACCAAGGCAGAGGACACGTTTCATGGTGGCGCGTCACATGTGACAATTAATGAGTCTCAATTAATCACACACACAATTAACAATTAATGACTTTCAATTCATCGCACACACAATTAACTTACTTCAGAACCTCAGAAAACCCATTAACCAGTGAGTGTGAGTCTGGAATGCATTGGTGTCCTACATCAACTCTTCCTCTGAGCGGGAAGAATCTGCTCAGGCGACGACAACAACATTAATTATGTGTGTCTTGCGCCATCACAGTCCTGCACAGAATGCTTACGAATAGATTACAAATTGAATTAAAATATATATATAATAAAATGAAATATTATTAAATCCCAGTCAGCACTTCTCCCCTCAGAGGATTCACATGAATTCATAATTTATTTATTCCTTATGTGTGTGTTTTCCTAGTCTCAGTCTCAAAATGAACAAATGATGGCTGTGAAAGGGGCAGCGGTGGCCTAGCGGTTAAGGAAGCGGCCCCGTAATCAGAAGGTTGCCGGTTCGAATCCCGATCTTGCCAAGGTGCCACTGAGGTGTTAAATGCAGAGGACAAATTTCACTGTGTGCTGTGCTGCTGTGTAACACATGTGACAATCACTTCACTTTTTTTTTTTTAGAAATTTTAGTGATTATACTGTGTGTGTGTGTGTGTGTGTGTTGTGATGGGATTGATGCTTGAGGAGAATGTTTCTCAGAATGAGGATGGCCTGTTTTTTTCCTTCTTTGACATTGGCCCCGCCCCCTTCCGGAGTTCAGAGATGCGTTAACCTCTGTACGTGATTAAGATTCTCTGGGAAGTGTGCGGAAGTGACCTCCACGGCGGCTCAACCCTGTCGACTCAGCCAGATTCTTGCCAAGTTCGTTAAACAGCGGCTCCCACGGGCGGCTCCCAAACCCCAGAGCGGCGAGGATTTATCCGAGATGTGGGCGATGCCCCCTGGGTCCTTATCCCACCATCGCTTCATCACAAGGCCGCACTCAGGGCCGGGACTTTCCGCCTCTGGCGAATTCCGAACTCCTGGGGGATTCGTGTAGAGGAGGTGCTCGAGTTCATCCAGAGTTCCACTCTTCAGGTAGTGAAAGTGAAGTGATTGTCATTGTGAAACACTGCAGCACATTACACGGTGACACAAGGAAATGTGTCCTCTGTATTTAGCCATCACCCTTGGTGAGCAGTGGGCAGCCATGCCAGGCGCCCGGGGAGAAGTGTGTGGGGACGGTGCGTCGCTCAGTGGCTCCTCAGTGGCACCTTGGCTGTTCGGGATTTGAACTGGCAACATTCCTATTTATGGGTCCTTGTCCTTACCTGCTAGGCCACCACCGCCCCAGTTCCACTGGTCCGCCGTGCGTTCACCACCACCAGCAGGGACTTCCAGACTAGTGATGACATCATTAGTCACTAGTGACTAGTGACTAATGATGTGCTGGTAGTAGCCTAGTGTGTAACACACCTGCCTATGAACCAGAAGACCCAGGTTCAAACCCCACTTACTACCATTGTGTCCCTGAGTAAGACACTTAACCAGGGGGGGACTGTTCCTGTAACTACTGATTGTAAGTCTGGTTAAGGACGTCTGGTTAATGTAAATGTTCTCACGATGTTCATATTCATATCGATATTTTTGTATATTGTGGAAATAAGTGAATTTAAAATTGCCATGGGTCAGTTACCATATCAAAATGAATTGTCCCTTCATATTGTCCCTGCAACATGACCTGTATGCTTTTTTGTCACAGACAGAAAGTGCAGGATTGTTGCATGTTGGCTCAGTCATTTCGGTATGATTTATCCTCCATGTACTGACGGGGCCGATATCTTCCATTTTCAAGGCTGCGGTGTAGCTGGGGGCCGTGAATCGGGTTCGATTTGAAAGAATCGTCCTTGAATGTCACACCTGGAGAGTGTGGCACTGTCAGCCACGTCTATTGCTATCTATGCACCTCCAGCCTTAGGTAGCAATGAAAACTCAAGTGACCTTGTGAAGCTTTCACATTATGCTTAAGAAGCTGAATCATGGCTGTGAAGCTGAGGTGCAACTGACGTGCCAGACCAGGAGTAAAGGGTGTCCGCCACAGGTCGATATCCTCCATTTTCACTGTTGTCACGGCTGTGTTTGGGGATGTGACAGCAAGTGATTCGTGACAATCCTTCACACCTTACATCTACTTTAAATCCACGTGGCAATTTGCAATTTCACTTTTTTTCCCACGTTTTACTTATTTCAGTAGGGCAGCTGTCATGGGCGTCAAAACGGTGGGAAATAAAAAAATGAAGCTGGGCACGATAGGTAGAGGTGTTAACCTTCACTGGTCTCACGAGTCGATTCTATACGATTTCTTGAGGCATCACATCTATTTTTGTACATGACGTCACATTATGTTACGTCAGTAAGATGAGAATTAAGGCCCATTTTTCTGCTTATTTGAGAAAATCAAAGCCACATGGGCATTCAGCACCATCAAATAAATGCTGTATGCAATGCCAATTTCAGCCTAAATCCCGATAAACGTTAATCCGTGACGAACGTTAAACAACATCAGGCGAACGCCAGTGAAATCGTACCAATCGTACGCAGCTACAAAAGGGCAGAAAAAATGCGTAATGCCATTCAGACCTGGGTCTTCTGGTTCATAAGCGTGTGTGTTACCCACTAGGCTACTACCAGCCTACCACTACTACCACGTCCTTGTGGACGAGGCCGAACTCCTACCAGGCGTGGCGCTGTACTCAGATCAGATCACAACTAACTTGTTTATGCCGCCTCCAGAAAATCACTGAGCAACATCATTAATAGGTAACTGATTAGATTTACATTTCCAGCATTTACCAGACGCCCTTATCCAGAGCGACTTACAATCAGTAGTTACAGGGACAGTCCCCCCTCTGAAGACACTCAGGGTTAAGTGTCTTGCTCAGGGACACAATGGTAGTAAGTGGGATTTGAACCTGGGCCTTCTTGTTCATAGACGAGTGTGTTACCCACTAGGCTGCTACCTCCCAGGTAACTGATTATATTCTGCACTGCGTGATTGTTGAGGACAATTCTGCGATTATTGATTATGGGATTAATTTCAGCACCCCTATCAATAGGAATTTTGTGCCACGTTTTAGCAGCGTGACTCACAAATTGAAAAATGCCACAGTATTGAATTGGAATTTTTATTCAATCTCGGCGGCCGGCTGTCATGATGATGTGAAATCAGGAAGTCACTGGTGATCCCTACACATACTATTCATCCTCGCAAGTCAAGCGAGTCTCCATCAGACGCTGCGAGGCGGGCTGTGGTTAGCGACATGACAGTTTACATCACATCATCATCACCGTCGTCATCCTCCTCCTCCTCGCCAAACACACAATTCTCTTTTTAATCACACACACGCGCGCGGCAGATGAGCTGCAGCCCGCGCTGCCTCCGCACTTTTTCACGAAAGCAGAACTCCCGTCTTCCAATCTCCAATTCATATAAATGTGCATTTTGAGCAGCTGGGTCTCGGGCGGAGACGGGATCTTTTACGACTGCGGAATAAATTTCCATCTCTTCTGTACGAGCGGCACCTCGGCAGCACGGCTGGCTTCTGCTGAAGTATAAATCCAGACTGGACGTATTATTGATGCGTATACAACCAGGTGAAAAAAAAGGAAACTTCTCCTTCCTCACGTTAATCATTCCATTCTCACCTTCATCTGAAGGAAAGTGTCTGTGAGTTCTATCAAATAGACGTAGAACTCTCACGTTTTTTTTTTCTCCTTTCTTCCAGCAGTTGAATAATGTCAAAAAGCATCGCATTTCTTCAAGGTAACCAACCAAAGTGATGGTCATCCAGGTTGGGAGCTCCAGCCAGGCTGACTGATGGATTAATTATAATTCTATTAGAGTGGAGAACTAGTTCCTGTTTTGTATCACCTTTGCACTGAGGTTTGTACAGAGGGTAGAACGGAGAAACGTCTCATCAATTTAACGATTTTTTAGATTCTGTGTCAGATTCTGCATTTGATGTATGGCTACATTTTCAAGGAATCGTCCTTGAATATCACACATGAAGGAGGCGGCCCTGTCCGTCATATTTATTGCTTTCTATGCACCTATAACCAATACTGCCATAAAACTCATGCAACCTTGTCATGGTTTTATGAAGCTTTTGTATGACGCTTAAGAAGCAAAATTATGGCTGTGAAACTGAGGGGCACTGGTGGGCTTCGGTGCCTGACAGTGGATGTCACTCCATAGAAATGAACAGACAGAGTGATGTGGGTGACGCAGCGATGACCTCTGACCCAGCAGAGACTCCCGTCAGTTGCCACACGCGTCCGTAGCCTGCCTCACCGAAGACCTTGAGGAGGAGCTCGCTCTCCAGCAGCCCGGCCTTGTTGGTGGCCCTGCAGGTGTAGGGACCGCCGTCGCCCTGCTGGATGTTCCGCACAGTCAGCGTGCTGCGGCCACCGCCCAGCGACGTCAACGCGTGGTGGTCCGAGTTCTCGATCTGATGGCCTTTTCTGAAATCGAGAGGGACATTTTCAGATCTTTCTGAGCATTTATTTCACATCAACACATATGTAATGTGGGACAGTATTTTCTACTTTAAACTGCAATATATCTCTCTATATATTTTTTTTGCATTATAGTACAGTTGAGGCCAAAATTATTAGCCCCCAGGAATTATGGAACGTTTGCATCATTGATGAAACTGGATATAATCAAACATTAAATGGTCCTATTTAGTTGCTTTTAGTAATTTTTGTAATAAAAATTACATATTTAGACTTGCTTTTTATTAAATATAGTAAAAATGGGCTGGTCAGAAATATTAGCACACCTACAGTAAGCGTTGAAAAGTAAGCTTTGAAACCACATCTGAGCAGCCAATTGGCTTCCTAACAACATTCAGTCAGCAAAAAAAAAAAAAAATGCATGCAGGGTTTTTAAACTCAAAAATGAAGGTTTATTGCTTTATGTACCAACTGACTATTAATTTAGCATGAAGAACCTGCAGCTATGAGACATAGAAGACTCTACGTCATGGTCTGTATCAGTCGTGCATAACTGCTCTGTAATGGGTCTATGCGTCTTGTTATAGGGGCATATCTGAATGGATTGTAGGGAAACGATATCGGGGAAAACCAGCGGTCTGCCGAGTGAAGGCAGGAGGGGTGGGACAGGCTGGGGGGCTAATTTCCAGGCGTTGTTGTGCTGCCTCGTAATAACCCAGCGAGGACCCAGAGGAAATAAAACAGGACCTCATCTCAGGACAGATCAGCAGGAAATTGCCGGGTGTTTGTCTCTTGTCCTCGTCGCGCACAGCGATGCAACAGAATAGTTCCAGACGGCCCGTGTGCTGTCACATAAGGCTCTTTTAATACAGTGTGAGTAGATTAACTCCTTCCACCCTGGGGAGCAGCAATTCACAGAACAACTATGTCAATACGGAACCTTAATGGTACAAACATGGGATGGAAAACTCCCGGGTGCAACAGAAATGCATGTTTTAATTATGAAAGCTGAGTCAGCTTCATAATTTCTCTTATTTCTCATAATGTTCTCTTATGTCATCGTTACATCGGGGGAAAGAGGGGGAGGGTTGCAAGGACTACTGCAAATGGCATTGCAGATCACATTCTGTCAATGCAAAACTCTGTTTCAATAGGCATAAATGTAACTGCAGTTTACCTATAACATGAACACATTTACAATAATTATTTGTTAGTTAGAATGAAAAATTAGCGAAATTGAGTGCGTTATTTGCATTCATCCCTGTCATTGGCTTTGCTGTTGCGAATTTAAATATATGTGAGTTGGGAAGCCTGGGTGCACACCATTGTGTAATTTGAATTATGTCGTTTGTGTGCTTCATGCATGTGTATTGCAGCAGCGCGCAGCATTGTGTCCAGTCCTGAGGGACCGGCGGCACAAAAATAACAGAGAATAAAACCAGAGACACCACTCCATTTTAAAGCTGCTCAGTAATAACAGAGCAGGATCCAGCGCTGCGGAGAACACTGTTTTTTTTTTTTTTATTACGCTTCCATTCAGAGAGATGAATGGGACTTGCGTCATATGAACAATACAGCCGAAATCTTCAGACACCTGAATCAGCTCCCAATCAGCATCACACAGACGGCTGGGTGTCATCTCTGATCTGAACGCTTGCTTCAAAGGAACGTGTACTGAGTGGATACGCTGTGTGAAGTGTGCTGGACTGAATGCGCTGTCTACAGGAAAAATGAAAATATTGAATAAAAGTGGAAAAGAGTCGGATTTCATATTGAGGCCTTGACAACGTCGTACATGCCGGTGTTGATAAAGTATTTACACTCAGGCCAGTTCAGAGTGATTTCCATGTATACGGCACAACTCATCAGATTCCGGATACATTTATATGGAACCGATTTGGATATGAATCGGACTGCGGTGTAAATGCAAAATGCATTTCATATCTCATTAAAATATGCAAATCTCCTCAATTAGTGCAGCGGTTTAAATCGCAATTGCTGAAACCATGAGACCCTTCTTCTCATTCTCCGGCTCCGAATGAAAGCGGGATTTACACATCATGTATTGCAAAGCTTGGTCGAGCTCACGCAGCTAATGATGGGTCAGCAAGCACAAACTTCCGGCCTATAATACCTAGTCATTCCGTATGATTCGCTGCTTGTGAATTTGTTTCGGTGATTGGTAAAAGTGTTTCGCACGTTGTATCTTAGTTTTATTAAATGTTCGTTTTTTTCATTGAGATGTTCATTTGATTTGCAATTCTCGGCCACCGTCGGCAGGTGATGAGTTTTGCTTATCGCGAGAGAGATGCGAAAGTGGATGCTGACCAGGTAAAACGGAGGCGATTATGTTTTAAACCCGCACATTTCCACACACATTTCCTTTACATCGTAGCGCACCCAAAGAAAGCCAAGCTTTTTCGAAAATCTGTTCTCGTAGGGTTGGGGCGTGTCGATTTCTTTTTACAGCACTACCCTCCAACCTAAAATAACGAGCTTTAATGCTCTGTATTTCGTTTATTCTGTTGGCCAGTCAATTAACTGGTCCTCTGATGAAGTTCTACCGAAAGCCCTCACACCTGAAACGAGGAGCGTGTGACCATTTAAAAACTTAATAAGATGAACAAACAGCAATAATGTTTAAGAGAGAGGCTGAGACCGTGAAAAAAAAAAAAAAAAAGCAATCAGATTCTGATTCGTCGTAAAAGCTCGCCGTACGCGATGCGGCCCACCGGTTTTACACTGCTGTTATGCTCTTAACGGTTCGTCACCCCCATGCGGAATTGACATTTATGTGTGTGAGTGTGTTTTTGAAGCAGCTTTGCTGATCAGCTCTGAAATACTCTTCTGTGTATTGGTTTGCAGTGTCTAAGTAGTAAAAGAAAAGAAAAAAAATAAACTGTATAACTGACCTGTGCCATGTGACCTGGGGTTCAGGTGAGCCCGCGGTGATGCATGTGAAGGTGACCGACTCCTGGTAGTCCGCCGTGGCATTAAATGACTTCTGGGGGACCGACAGGACTGGAGGAACTACAGACGACAAAACCAGACCACAAAAACATTTTTAGAAAACATTCACACTATGTAGCAAAACGTAATGGGACACCCCTCTAGAACTGTGAGTTCAGGGGATCCAACCACTTCAACTGCCACAGATGTGTAAAACTGGGTCTACAGAAGGCATTTATAGACAAAAGGGTCAATTTCAGAAACTGCAAAAAGACGCCACCTGTGCAATAAGTCAATTCGGGAAATTTATTTTCAACTGAAAGTGAAATTGAATTTTATAGTTTTTTAATGAAATCGGGGGAGTGGTGGCCTAGTGGTTAAAGAAACCGTAATCAAAAGGTTACTGGTTCGAATCCCAAGCCGCCAAGGTGCCACTGAGGTGTCACTGTGCAGATCGCCGTCCCCACACACTGCTCCCCGGGCGCCTGTCATGGTTGCCCACTGCTCAGTAAGGGTGATGGTTAAATACAGAGGACACATTTCGTTGTGTCACCGTGTGCTGTGCATCACAATGACAATCACTTCACTTCTCGGCCACCGTCGTCAAGTGAAGCATTATAATTATTGCGAGAGATGCTGAGGAAGTGAAACGGAGGGAAGCATCTGGGCGATTATATTTCTTTTCCCACTTAGTCTAGCACTCATGGACTGTCATTTATTTAAATGCACCACAGAGCATAAAAGTATTTTTTGGAACAATTACAGCTCTAATATAGACTCCATAAGTAAGTGAGTTTAAGTGAAGCGATTGTCACTTGTGATACACAGCAGCACAGCACACGGTGCACACAGTGAAATTTGTCCTCTGCATTTAACCCATCACCCTGAGTGAGCAGTGGGACACCATGACAGGCGCCCGGGGAGCAGTGTGTGGGGACGGTGCTTTGCTCAGTAGTACCTTGGCTGATCGGGATTCGAACAGACAACCTTCTGATTACGGGGCCGCTTCCTCAAACCGCTAGGCCACCACTGCCCCAAATATACCCTGCAGTGTAAAAAACAAAAAGAGAATAAAAAATGCAAATAAAAAAATGTAATTATTCATTTTATTCTGTTAATGTGTGCATGCGGAAAGAAATTGGGGCAGGGCGTGGGGGAAGTTTCCTGGCTTATCTTGGACACAGGCAGGGGGGCAGCACCTTCTTGTCCAACACAGACCTGACCTCACAGGTGCCCATAAATTCCCATAAACACACTTCTAAACCGTCACAGAAGACCTGAAGCTGTTATAAATGGAAAACGGGAGTCAAATTCATACCCATTATACCCTATAGATTTAAGAATCCTTTCGGCAATATCCTGTGTGGAAGCTTTAAATGTTGACTGCGAAGAGCAGTTTTTCATTGAATGACTGAGTGGGGTCATGCTGAGGTATACTAGAATTAAGATAAAAAATCTGACCTGTTTAGGACACTCTGCACTATCTCTGCTTGTTGCCATGGTAACATAATAATGAATGTTGCATCTACTATGGAAATTTTACCAGAGATATAAAATATTGAATTCAAATTCAGACAACGTGCATACCAGCCTAGAACAATTACAATCAAGTAAAACCGTTGCATCAGTTGCTTTTCGTTTGCGTTCTTTGGCAATGCATGATGGGTAGTTTCCAGTGAAGTGATGATCTTACATTACCCACAGACTTAACAGTTCCCTTTAAAGTGAAAGTCTTTACTCCCTGTTATTTCGCATCTTATGTAACACAACTGAATACCCTGTGCTGTCTACGTAGTATAATAAATACACAGAAATATGAAAGAACAATAACCTAAGTCCTAAGGACAGTTGGCGGCCACTACGGGCAGGGAGTCACCAAAGTAATATGTGAGCGTCCATCTCCCTCTTTTCTCTTCCATTTCCCTCTGCTCTCTTCATTTACATTTACATTTCATTTACAGCATTTACCAGACGCCCTTATCCAGAGCGACTTACAATAAGTAGTTACAGGGACAGTCCCCCCCTGGAGACATGTAGGGTAGGGTTCATAGGCGAGTGTGTTACCACTAGGCTACTACTTCACTCCTAATACTAATTCAAAATGATGGGCAATACAGATGAATCAGCTTTATATTAATCTATTCCTGTTGTGCAAAGTAGAGTAACATTGATGGTTGATTGATTGATTGATTGATTGATTAATGAAACCCTTTATTGCTGTTGCACACAAACCCTGTCTAAAGTACAAGTACTACTGAAACTTGGCCATCGACCATACATACACAGAGCAGGTCAGGAAGATAGGGGAAAAGATCAGAAACAAAAGCAGGGTACACATTGGGATAGAGGAGGGGGATAAAAAAAAAAAAAAAAAAACAACCCCCAGATTGTACCCCAATGGGGAGTACATTGTGGGAACCCTAAAAAAATCACCTGAACAGCATAACCACATAGACTCTACACAACATATAAAGTAAAAGTCAATTGGCACAGGGGAGGGGCATCGGTCCTGGTGATGAAAATCCCATGTAAACGGGCATCGGTCCTGGTGATGCTGCCAAAACGGCACACACACAGACCCACCAGTTCGCGCTGGGGGGTACGAGGTGGGCGGAGGCGTGGGGTGGGGGTGAGTGCATATCAGCGCGCGTGTATATGTGTATGTGTGTATGCGTGTATGTGTGTGTGATTAAGTGTCCTTGGGTTTGAAAAGGGAGAATGAATGAAGGGAGATGAACATGCCCCACTGGTAATCCATATTTTGGGTAATGAAGGTTTGTTAAGTGCCGTGGTGAGTCTTTTTTTTTTTTCTTCAGATAAAATGCAGTGACTGAAATATATTTTTTTTCCACAGAAAAAGACTTTCTGAATGCGGTAAACCATTAAGAACCGGAGAAGTGAAGGTGAGTGGGAATGCACAGGGTAAAGTGTATTGATGAATAATGTCTGCGTTATGATGATTGGTTGTGTTCAGTAGGCTTGTCAGTGCTCAGCCTTTGTCTGACATTTCTCCTGATTATCAAAGGCATTTTTTTGTTTTTGTAACACTTTTTCTCACATGAGACTGGTTGAAGGACGTGAACATTGGTGAAGGTTTCAAGATGAATTAGATATTAACTTTGATCTCCTCCCCAGAGCCGTGGTACCCAAGTGATCAACAGACAGAATATCTGCCTTTATTTCAACACACACACACACACACACACACACACACACACACACACACACACACACACACACACACACAATAAGTATTTTAATATCCCCATATATCTCCATTCATTAGTCTCTGAAACTCAGACTCAGAAAACTGGATCATATCAAATTCATAAAATAAAATGTGCCTGCACTTTAAATAGCAACAAAGCTATGAGGAAACATTTTGGTCTGATGCAATAAAACCAGCAAGTGAAATTAATAAATGCTACAGTGCAATAAAATGGGTGTGGGTGCATTTGTGAACTTCACTCTTGATTACGTGGCCACCTCTGTCCTTGGTCTTGTATCTGTGTATAAACGAAGGTGCAGGAATTTGATCTTGAGCACTCAGCTTACATCTGAGCTGTAGTCTAATTAACAAATTTAACACTTTACAGAGTTCAGTCTATAAAACTGACAAAAGTGTTAAATCACAGTGACTCCACCCCTCCATAGGTAGCATAGCTTCCAAGGAACTGAGCAAAGAATAGTCCCTCTTGACATTGTCTTTACTTCAGTGATCAAAAACAGTAAATAGCTTATGATTGCTTTTAATAATCAATAGTGAACAATCCAAAAATGACAGTAACAAGGGAAAACTCCCATGAAACTCCTTGAGAGGAAGAAAGGCTCAGAAAGCGGAACCCATCTCCTCTGGTCAGAGAAGAAGAAGAACAAGAGTAGGTCCACCACTACGGGTTGAACATGCCACAATAATCCAAAGGATTGAAGAGTAGATGTAAAGGCTCTGCTTAAAGAATCATCCAACTTATTTATGTGAACATTAAAGTCACCAAGAAGGATCAGACTGTGATTATCCACCTTTTTTTTGACAAAATCTTTGTAAAACTCAATGGTGGTTATGGAAGCGGCCCTGTAATCAGAACGCAGGGGGATCAAATCCCGATCTGCCAAGATGCCACTGAGGTGCCACTGAGCAAAGCACCGTCCCCACACACTGCTCCCGGGGTGCCTGTCATGGCTGCCCACTGCTCACCAAGAAAAAAAAAGCAGAGGACACATTTCACCATGTCACCATGTGCTGTGCTGCAGTGTTTCACAATCACTTCACTTTCACTTTAGGAGGAGTTATTTAGAATAATTTATTCTAATGACTCTTCCAAAATAAGTTAATTTATTAATTCTGTTTTCTGTGTTTTTATAGTTTCTATAGATTTCAATTTAATAAACCGTAACCAGGTTATCATGAACGAACAGCACGTATTGGTTGATCTAATTGTATCGTTCTTGCTGGAAGAACAGATACAGTTTATATGATGAAAGGAACTACCAGGAGCCATGGGTGGGTTTAATAGGTGACCAGCAGGCATCTGGAAAAGCTGCTCTGCCTGCTACCTGGACTACGCTCAGTACAGAGTATAGGTCAAATTACTAGAGATGAGAGCACCATCATTCCAGATGGGATGGATGCCATCTCTCCTAATTATTCCAGGCCTCCCCTCAAAGAATTTCCACTTTTTAATGAACCCGAAGTGAATTACGATGTTAGAGTATATATGTTTATTTCTAGCCAGCACTTTAAAATTTGACCTGATGTTGGTCGCCCTTGACCCAGGAATGCAGTTAAAAGGTTAAAAGTGCAAATCTGCGTATGAACATGAATAGGTTGCCATTAAGTCAACCAGGCGCCTCGCAGTTCAGGCCCTAACACTATAACACTAAACCAGAGGTCGGCAACCTGCTGCTCTTTCATGCTTACATAATATATTTAAGGGTGAACTCCTTCTCACAAGCAACACACTAGCCTTGTTCTTTTATACATAGCATGAAAGTAAAAATAATATATGCGGTGTTACTTCATTTTACATGTCAAAAAGAATTTTTGGTGCTTCCTTTTCTGTGGAAACTGGGTCCAAATGGCTCTTTGATTTTTAAAGGGTTGCAGAAGCTAAACTAGTGATGAAAAACATACTCCAGTTAGAGCAAAACATAGTAGAGGTATCCATTGCTTACGAGTGGGTAAGAGTAACACACTTTTTGAAGCGGAGTTGGTTTGACCAGTAAGATGAAAGGGCTTCTGAAAAAAAATAAAATAAATTGAGTTCATACTAAGACGGGGGCTGATACAGACCACATGTTTGGTACCAGTGCATCACCTATATGGGCCTATATGAACATGGCTCATATAAACTCTTTGCAGTGTTATGGCTGACATTTATACTGTTGCTTTACATTCCAGCATGAAATAGTTTCTCTGATTTAGCTGCTCCTAAGCAACGTCCTTCAGCAGCAACTGGTCATGTGACCTTGGGATTGTAAAGTGTTAAAATGGCCAGGTCAGAACGACGGGGTGGTATAAACAGCCGTGCAGTACCACCATTGGGTGGATGCATCTAAAATGCCTACGTTCCACCTGTTCCACATAAAGGAGACGCCTTTACACTGCATAAATCTTCATGAAGCCTACAGAGATGGCACCAAGATCTGTTTTCCTCTGATGAGCCTTCTCTCCCAGAACTTTAACCGCCAATAAGCTCCAGAAGAAGGACCCATTTCAGTGGGTCAGAACCCACGAGGAACAAGAAAACCTGAGAGCTGAACATCCACTAATTACCATGTGCGCCACAAAACGTCCACCTCCCAGGAGCAGCACATCACAACTAAGGGTAAGAGAGCAGAAACTTCAAGGGAATAATGGCCCGTGACTTTGGCCAAACTTTTCGGTGGAGGTCGAGGAGAACGGCCCTGGGCCACGTGTGTGTGTGCGACACGGCTGAGCAGGTCCTGTTTCCTCAGAGGAACATGCTGATCACCCACAGCCATTCCACCATCTACTCTGAGGGCACCTCAAGAGTCCAGGCTGTTAAAAAAAAATGTCTCCTGAGAAATTTTGGAGGTCGGCATCTTAAATGTCCAAAGAACAGAACGACTTGTGGGTCACATATCCGAGACGGAAATGAAGTAAATGCAAACTGGGACAGATCTTCTTCATTTCAAAAATACCAAAAAAGGCGGGGCTTCATGTAATGCTTCGGCGGTGATATTAAATGGAACGCAAATCTCACCGACTGCTCATGAGGTAGCAGTGAGGTCTCCAACATGCATTTTGACACAGCTAATAATTTCACTATTTTTAATAAACTTAAAAGATTCCTGCACAACTATAATTTAACTGTTAATATTTAATTTAACTCAATTAAGCTTAAATTAATATCTAATGCCCCTCCATTCCCAAGGACCATTCAATGACTGTTAACAACCAAATGTTAGGTGACCATTGTAACATTGTAACATTGTAACATTGTAGATATTTGTGGTTCCTTGTGGTCTCCAAAAGGCCAGATTACATGACAATAAAAGTTTCTGATTAATAAACTGGAATATATACATTATAATAATTCATAGTTAGAATAGTAATTATTCAATCATATGTAATCTAAATGATGACAGTGGTTTCTGCGAAATCCATGACACCATAAATCATGACCATGATGATTTTTGACATCAGAGGAGCTAAAACAACAGTCTGTCCAGAGATCAATGTGATGGAGAGTGTCTGCTTGACGCTGCACGTGAGCACAACCCTCCTGTCCTGCATTACAAACACAGACAGATGGTGGAGCTTGGCGTTCTGTCTCTGCAGCGGGCGCCTGTTGTCACGTTTCCTGGATAATAGGACATACCTCATTGAGCAGCTTTATTGGATCTTCTCGAGAGCTTTAAGTAGTGATGGTAAATTGAATGAGGATCCTTTTCCTTTTTCTATAACTCAGATGTATGTGTTATTATGTTCTGTTAAAGGAAACACTATTATGTCCAACCAACCACATCCACGCTCTAACGCAGGAAAAATCTAATTTCTCGCTAACACAGGACAGTGAAATGAACTTAAATGAAGATACACCCATCACCCTCCTTTTTTACTCTTTCAATTCCTTAGTTGTATCATTCAGTCACAAATATTACGCTGTAAAGTCAGGAGACGTTTCCAACAGGAACAATCAATTTTTGAAATGTTGTATTAAACTAGAGGTCAGTGTAAAATCACTTTAAAAACTGTAGTGTTCCAGCTGGGATATGTTGTACTTTGGGCTAAATCGGTTAGCCCCACACCGGACTTCTCTTGTTGTGCATTTTGACTGCGCCTGCCACATTTAATTGGTCATTAGATCCCCATGAATGAAGGTCTCCATATACATAGTCATGTTAATGCAAAAAATAACACGCAATTAGACAATAAGAAAAATTCTCTAAAAAGTACTCTTAATACATACTGTTTCAAATAAAGTAATAGAATACATTACTGAATACAATTGTAACATATTCAGTCAGACCATGTCAGTATTCAATGCACAAAGATGAGGTTGATCAAAAACCCTGTCCAGATATTTTTCATGGTGTAATTATCTCTGGTAGCTGGAAATGACTGTTTATGAATAGCTGCATAAATGTAAACATTATCAGCAGCAATTATTCTTTTGTTCCATTGGAAACATTTGATTAACACAGGCTTGTTATTTTAAAAGGTTTAATGAATAAAGAAATAAAAGGGGTTAAATTCAGATCCCACATTGAACCCAAATGTGGGAAATTCTAAATGCCCCTAAACCTTTGGAAGGTAGGATATATAACTTCTGCATTCTACTTCTGTTGACATTTGTGTCAAAGTGCAACTATCCTGTCAGCTGAAATGAAGCTTTATGCTTCGCTGGAAACTCCACATGAGGGAGCTGCCACGGTGATGGCAGGAATCGGACCTGAACCCAGAGAATGAACCCAGTGAGAGAGCGGAACACAGCACATTTTGGAGTAGTAGAAAAATCTCTTTTTATGGAATTAAAGACTGAAATGACTCCCTCATTAAATATATATAACACACAGATCCAGAACTTAAAGAACAAAAAAAGATGGAGCCGGTGATCTACATGTATGAGCACAGCTTAAAAGCGGTTGCTTTCTGACTTTAAGGGCCCTATTTTGACAATCTAATGAACAAATTTTAATGTAGAAGTGAGTGCCTTTTCGCAGGAAACATCAACACATAAATACATATTCAATTAATAAAAGCACACAAAACATTTTGCTGTGTGCCTGTGGTCTGGAATCATGAGTAGGAGTTGTCTCAGTGGATGCCTTCAGCTGTAGTTTCTGTCTTCCTAAAAACAAATCAATAGCAGCACAACTGCACCAGACCCAGGCACAGACCCGGACTTTGTGGGCTGGGTAAAAGTCACTATTCGCTAGGGAATTCAACATCGGAAGTGAACTGTTGCCAGAATGGTCGGAGCCATTGCTACGGGAAGGAAGAGGACGTTGGTGGAAGAACTCACCGTTGACAACCACGGCGATGTCTCGGAAATCGATCTCGCCCCTGGCCTCGACGCGTGCTTCACAGCGGTACACGCCCTCGTCTGACTTGGACACCTTCAGGATCTGCAGGTTGTTGTTGGGGAGCACCTGGAACCGGTCTTCGGCGAGGAAAAGAGAAGGGAATCAGCGCTTGTCCCGGGAAGTTATCTTTAAAGGACACCTTGACCCAGCGTCGGAGGGTTTGACGCACGGGCTCGTAAGAGAACGCGGCACCTGTAATCCTAAGAACCTGGCGCGAGTGATAAAGCAGACATTTATCGGCTCGCCCCGTTGCGATTCACTTTCATTTCAAAAACAAGGAAACCTGCAGAAAGAATGAAGCACGCGGATTACGCCGCCAAAAGCGCGGCCTCCGGTTCCTTTTATTACCGCCGTGGCATAAACGGCTGATAAATACCAATCCTTTCGCCTTTGTTCACGGACGATATTTATAACCTTCCACTTTAATTAGAATAAAAATCGTTGAAAAAACGAAATCGCCACCTTTTAATCTCCTGTCCGGGAAAGCAGCGATAGCTCGTCAAAGCCGAGGCTCGGAATTTCAATTATGGATCTCGGTGTTACCAAAGGTTATTTCTTTCTGCTTTTGCAGTTTAGGCATTGTCTTTCTGACACTTTTTTTTTTTTTAAACTCTGAGCTGCTCACTTTTGCAGGAGAGTTCAAGAACCCCTCAACACGAATGCTCGTTCTTTCATCCTGGCTGAGGGTTTCTGGAGACTCGTCTCTGGTGTAAATATCTTTGGACGGCCATGCCGTGCTACATCCGGCCTTGATGGCACTGAGCCATGTCTAGTAGTGGATAGTGATGAAGTAAATGTAATTCCTTACTGTACTTAAGTAGTTTTTTGTGTATCTGCACTTTACTAATGTATTTACATTTGTGAATATTTTATGTCAAAAATCTTAATTTTTAGTCCACAACTTAGTCCGCAATCGTTCCTTTTTTACACTTAAAAATCAAACCTTTAACCTGTTAGATTAAAACTAAGATGTGAAGTAGTATGACGTATACGAAGTACATGTGGACCAATCAAATTACAGCGGGAGGCTATTGACCTGTAATAATCCAGAATGCCAGAACATTCGTGGCCTTATTTGAGAGACTTTTTCAAAGTTGTTGAAAAAGGGAAGGGCACCATCTAATCTATAGAAAACAAGGAGAGGCACAATTTAATTCTGATGGAAATTTCTGATGGCTAGTTTCTCAACAAAGTTAGCTAGACAGGTTAGGGAAACACCTCTAACCCTAACGCCAGTGGCAGGCTAAAGCTATTTTATCCATTTCAATTTGATGGCTGTGTTAGTCATTTCAGATTATTTTATAATATGGTATGTTTTCAGTGTTGCCAGATCCTAAATATTTAGGTATGGTGCCAGCAGCTAAAAAAAGATCTCTTAAATAAAATAAAATGATGGGGTAAAATGATCATACATTATGGGATTATCTTACATCTGGCAACATGTATGTTTTTCAGCAGTAAAAGTGATAAAAATAAAAGTGATAAAAAGCGATAAAAGTGATACAAGTGATTTTAACATCTCATGCTGGAAAATCAAATCTATTATCATGCACATTGAGTGGAGTTCTTCTTGCATTCAGCTCCATCAAATCAAACATGCAGACAGATTATCAGTTAGATTCATAAAAATCTATTTTTTTTTTCTTTATTCGCTGTGCAAAATGCACAGATTCTTGAGTTTCAGCGAAGTGCCTTTTTTTTGGGGTGTTCAAAATAGATTTAAAGTATTTACAGTTTTTTAAAATGTGTTGACCACATCTATCATATTAAATATCATAATAAAATTTCAAGTTGTTAGATGATATAACAATCACCCAAAACAATCATATTGTGAATACAGCAGTAGATAAAAAACTAAAAGTCCAATAGTTCATTAACTCAGCATCAGTTCTCAATATCGGCGAGCGCTCAGTAACTCACAATCAGAAACTCACACTCAGTAACTCAAACTAAGTACTAGCATCCAGTCCAGCAATTTTCACAGATGTCAAAAAGATAAAGATGGTCTGAAGCCACAGTCCCCGAGCAAGACACTTGTCTTCAAGGTGACTGTCCCAGTAACTACTAAGTCTAAGTTGTTCTGGGTAAGGCGTCTGGTAAATGTAAATACATGCTAATTTTAATAGTTATCAGTGGCAGAGTAATTAATGGCCTACCACTAAAAATTACATAAAAATATTTACATAAAAATGCACTTTTACTCAAGTAGAAATTTAAAAGGAGGACTTTTATTTTTACTGGAGTAAGATTTTACTCTGGGTAACTCTACTTTTACTCAAGTACATCGTTTGTGTACTGGCCATGTCTGGAACCTACACAGGTCAGTAAGCAGATCTTCATTGTTGGAAGAAATATTATAACCATTTTTTGTCTCGAAAGTAACCTTGTTGCAACCTGTTTGAAGCGTGTGATGAGTGTTGTGGTGGAGTAAAGCCTTGGGTGGATGAAGATTGCTCTTACCATTGGGCTCAGATAAGATCTCTTTGTTCTTATAGAACCAGGACACGGCTGGTACAGGCGAGCTGATGACATCACACACCACCTCGGCATCCTCTGCCTGACGGAACTCCTGAGGAGACTGCACCTCCCGGAACGTCAGCTTCTCTGCATAAGCGGAAAATCAAGCTTACAGTCAATCAGGATGAACGCACCCAAGGCTGTGTGAAGGTTGTCACCGAGAACCCTGAATCAGACCTCATAACCAGAAGGTCAAGCATCAGCGAACAAATAACAATCCAGAACCCTGAACTAGTGCAGCAACATCCGCCGCAACTGTTTTGTCACCAAAAGTTGACGCCTCTAATGATGCCTTCAGGGATACCTTTATGGGCGGATGGAAGCCGCCATATGCTAGCAGACAGACCGCTCACCAGATAGCATCTTGAAAAACGCTAGGCTGCCCGATGTGCTTTGCCACGGGGCCGAGCGGTGGGGTCGGGGCTCGCTCTTCACATGTAAATATGAAAAATATGCATCACGCGCCTCTGCTGTTCCAGATGTTCTGGGTACAGTTGGTGAATACCAGAGTGAGTGCGTGGGTCTGCAGCATTACCATGTAATGGCCATTCTGTGTGTGTGTGTGTGTGTGTGTGTAAGAAACCGAATAAGAAACACTGTTAGAATAAATCAGAGAAAAAAATTCTTACTAATCAGATACATATGATGCAGACACATGCACATACAGTATAGGCACAACACTACACAGCATGCCTCAGGCACATCAGCAGCCTCTCTGGCCGATATCAATACAAATATGGCCACTTCTTACCACGACAATTACAACAAGTGTTCTTTTGCTATGGATAAGGCTAATATTGTGACACCTACATCCTAAAAATAACCACATTCCTTATGTTAATGAACCCAGTTCAAGCAATATGGTTATAGAGATCGTGAAACTCATTGCTGGGCTACGGAGTGGACTGCATCAATAAATCAATAAGTGCGCTTTTTGCAGCGCAGGAAACTCACGGTAAATCTCCAGCACCACAGTGGCCTCCTGGCTCTGCCCTGTGGCGTCCGCGGCCTGGCATCGGTAGATGCCGGCGTCCTCCACCACGGCATTGTAGATGGTGAGTCGAGAGCGGATGCCCTCCTGGTGCAGGACGACACGCTGGGAGGAGATGATGCGCTCGCCCTGAGGGTTAAACCAGGTCAGCAGGGACACCGGCTCGCCGATCACTGCAGAGACACACAAGCACACGTTACGCCACTATGTACTTCCTTATGATACAATACCAGAATTATATTATACAAGTTATAAATTACCTTGGTAAATGTGTTTCTATACATGAGAATCTTCCTCATATATTTGCAGTGACTTTTTCAATATATAATGTCATTTAACTTTTTTTAACTTTTCAGTTTATGCAGGGAGTGCAGAATAATTAGGCAAGTTGTATTAGGAAGTAGTTTTTAGTTTGTTATTTTAGGGGGATATCTGTGTGTGAGGGTGACTATTACTGTGCATAATTATTAGGCAACTTAACAAAAAACAAATATATACCCATTTCAATTATTTATTTTTACCAGTGAAACCAATATAACATCTCCACATTCACAAATATACATTTCTGACATTCAAAAACTGGGAGCTGAGCTTGACTCCATCCTCAACCCGAAAAGGCTCCACAAGCTCATCTTTGATGATACCAGCCCAAACCAGTACTCCACCTCCACCTTGCTGGCCTCTGAGTCGGACTGGAGCTCTCTGCCCTTTACCAATCCAGCCACGGGCCCATCCATCTGGCCCATCAAGACTCACTCTCATTTCATCAGTCCATAAAACCTTAGAAAAATCAGTCTTGAGATATTTCTTGGCCCAGTCTTGACGTTTCAGCATGTGTGTCTTGTTCAGTGGTGGTCGTCTTTCAGCCTTTCTTACCTTGGCCATGCCTCTGAGTATTGCACACCTTGTGCTTTTGGGCACTCCAGTGATGTTGCAGCTCTGAAATATGGCCAAACTGGTGGCAAGTGGCATCTTGGCAGCTGCACGCTTGACTTTTCTCAGTTCATGGGCAGTTATTTTGCGCCTTGGTTTTTCCACACGCTTCTTGCGACCCTGTTGACTATTTTGAATGAAACGCTTGATTGTTCGATGATCACGCTTCAGAAGCTTTGCAATTTTAAGAGTGCTGCATCCCTCTGCAAGATATCTCACTATTTTTGACTTTTCTGAGCCTGTCAAGTCCTTCTTTTGACCCATTTTGCCAAAGGAAAGGAAGTTGCCTAATAATTATGCACACCTGATATAGGGTGTTGATGTCATTAGACCACACCCCTTCTCATTACAGAGATGCACATCACCTAATATGCTTAATTGGTAGTAGGCTTTCGAGCCTATACAGCTTGGAGTGAGACAACATGCATGAAGAGGATGATGTGGACAAAATACACATTTGCCTAATAATTCTGCACTCCCTGTATAATAATATGTTAAGTAGTATAGCAATATATTTATTCAATATATGAAAATGGTAATAATTGTAGTATTTTCATATACTGTCATATGTCGTATATTTATATATTGCTTACATATAAAATATATTATTATGGAATATATCAACATATATTACTATGTACAACTCACAATTTATGAAAACACATATATTGTCACAATATATTGAGAAGTATATTTTCATTGCGTTTGGGCTGTGTGTGTTTATCTTAGCTTTTTTTTGTTTCATGGCAGGATCAAGGTAAAACGTGGCTTGCCAACTCTGGAGAGAGGTCCTGCCTCGAGTGGAGGAGTTTAAGTATCTCGAGTGAGGGAAGAAGGGAGCAGGATATCGACAGGCGGATTGGGACCGATCTGTCGTGGTGAAGAGGGAGCTGAGCCAGAAAGCAAGGCTCTCGATTTACCGGTAGATCTACGTCCCAATCCTCACCTGTGGTCATGAGCTTCAGGTAATGACCAAAAGAACGAGGATACAAGCGTCCGAAATGAGTTTCCGCCGTAGGGTAGCGGGGCGCAGCCTCAGAGATAGGGTGAGGAGCTCGGACATTCGGGAGGGACTCAGAGTAGAACCGCTGCTCCTCCACATCGAGAGGAGCCAGTTGAGGTGGTTGGGGCATCTGGTCAGGATGCCTCCAGGACGCCTCCCTGGGGAGGGTTTTCTGGCATGTCCTGCCGTAAAAATGTCATTTTTATTTTAAATGAATTAAATACATTTTTAAAAATGTATTTATTGATAAAATATCACGATGGAAGGGACGGATGTTCGTTGTAGAATGGAGGTGGTTTTGACTGTTTTTATTTCAGGAATTATTTGCCTCCTCATCCACCCTTAACTCGAGTACTTGGTTTAACAGTAAACTCTGGGACAATTAGGACTGTGTGCTTGGACTGTTATAATTTCGGAATTAATATCTGTATTATGTTAAATAAAATTTTTTAAGTAGTTTTGAAATAAAACACAAAGCAGTGAAAACAATCGGAGCAATTTTGTTAATTCAAACACTGATCGGATATTCCGTTTCTAGGAGATCATTCATTAGTTAACAACATCGGGAGAGAATTAATAGTTGTTACTATGGTAAATACTATGGTAAAGTCCCGTTTTGAATCCCGCTCGGCCGGATGGACATGAAACTGCTTTCCTGGGGCTTCGCTGAAGGACGTGGCAGGGATAGCAGAAGAAGACCAGGGGCAGAGGGCGGCGCCGGTGATACCCGGGCATGAAACTCGGGAACAGAACCTCCCCCCCGTCCCCCCCACGAAGCAGCACGGCAGCGCCGGCAAGTGACCGCTGGACAAAGGGCAACAACCGTGAGATTTCTCCCACGGTCAAGGCGCACATGAAGGATGACGGAACCTCCATATTTTACCCACAATTCCTCTGACAGACATTTCCTAATTAATTACAGAGTTAGGTGGCGTTATTAAGACTAATGGATTTTTTAAAGACCTGCAGACAAGCTGTAATTTAAACCTGAATGGGCCTGAACGTCAAAATAAATTTTCAAAAGCAATAATAATGAGAAATAATAATTATTTTGCATAACCTGCCCATCAACATTGCAAACACGCAGCACTGGCAGATGTGGAACCCGACTCCAGCACCTGCATCCCCAATTTAATGTGGCTTTCACAACTTTCTGACAGCTTAAGTAGCTGCGTTAGGACTCGTGTCATTAAATGGCACACCCTGTCACAATGCGGCTCCAGTGCCAGAGGGGAATTAAAGAATCTTAGACGTTCATGAAGGTTTGTGCATCAGCAGGGTTTGTGTCGCCACCACTGACACCGCCATCGTTACAACTGGGAAAGAGCTTCAAGAAGAACAGTGACTGGAGAGCACTTTCTTCATGCAGTAACTGTCATATTTTCCTGGGGCTGTATGATATGCAGATAAACATGTAGTGTTCACTAATGCCATTTATTTCTTCTGGATTCAGAGAAAGTGGCTGCTTGGTGGTGAGGAGACACCCAGAAGATGAACTTTAATGATGTTTCATAAACAAAGTTTTTAAAGGGGGAGGAGCCTACACACAGAACCCCCTCCTGTCAATACATGACACTCTTAGAGATTTAGTCGGGCATGAAAAGTTACAGAAAGGAAATGTGCAGGTTTAAAATAGAATTGCCACCTCCTCAACATCCATTTTTGCATCTCTTTCATGATAATTAAAATGCATCACCTGATTGAATTGAAAATTGAATTTAATAAAACTAATTCACAACATGCAAAACTCCTCTACCAATCCCCGAAACAAATTTACAAGCAGCGAATCAAACCAGAAAGGATAAGTACTACAGTCCATTTACCGTGCAAGCTTGAACCAACCTAATACCTAATACCCCTTGTATACAAACGTGACCACGCCCACCACCTAAAGCAACATGCAGGTTATCGGCACTGTAATTCAAATGCTCTGATGGGGGAACTAGTAGATGTGACAGACATATATCATAATCCACCTTATGTGGGTTATGTAGGTTTTTTCGTGCTGTAAATAGTGGTCTGTGTTTAATATGAGGGTCTCTCACTGTTAATAAAGTGGGGCAGAGGGCGTTTGTCCCTCACCCTTGCCGATATCGTTCCCTTGCTCTGTTCATATTCTCTGGGGGTCCACAGACTTTCTCTGCTCGGCCTCTGACCTCTGGAGCTCACGCTTTTCTGCTCTGGATGTGCCGTCGGGGTGACCGTGTCTGGCCACTGGCTGCTCCGTCGGAGACGAAGCTGACCACTGACCACTGTCTGACCCCAGGTAGAACCATCTGCTGCAGAGTGGCAAACAAATCATTTATCAACTGAGCCGCAGTGTGTGTGTGTGTGTGTGTGTGTGTGTATAATCTGCCCATGTGATCTGGCTTTTGTGTACCGTTGTACTGTACTGTGTGCTTTTTTACGTGATGCTGCTCACAACCAACATTCCCGAGTGCTCGTGTGTCAGTTGTGTGTCTGTGTCTGATGGTAATCTGTGTGTACGAAGTTTGGGTGTGTTTGCTAGTGTGAGATCTTCTGCTCATTATCCTGCGCCATATTTTTAGCAGCAGAGTCCATTTCTATTCAGGAAACAATAACAATAAAACAACTTTACACATATGTAAAGTACATATTTTGTTGATTAGTTTTCTTTGTCTCTGATTATTTTTTTTTGTTTTGTGTGTGTGTGTGTGTGTGTGTGTGTGTGTGTGTGTGTGTGTAAAAGGCAACTCCTACCGGTAATAGGAACGTTGGTACTACCACATGGATTCTGTTACATATAAATAATTTGAACACTTTTGTGTAAACTTTTAGGATGATGGGAGCATAAAAGGGACTTTTGAACTTGTTGAATGGATGAGTCTCCAAGGATTTCTCTTTATAGAGAAATGAACATGTTCTGATGGTGTTGGGTTCCTCATTCTGCCATTTTGGAATTCCAGAACAGCCAAACCTGGTATTACGCTCAGTGTAGGAACACGTGGTCTGGAAGGTGTATAAGCCTTTATAATCGAGTTCAGGTCTCTGAGCAGCAGGGTGACATGACCTTTTTAGCTGATTGAAAACCAGATGCACCACCATCTGTTAGAATTTCAGTGTGGGTGCTGAGGGAGCCAGAACTTCTCCATCCTGACTGTACTATCTTCTGTATGTGTACTGCACACTATAATGCATCATTAATAGGGTTGTGTGTGAGTGTGTGTGTGTGTGTGTGTGTGTGTGTGTACACAATCCTATTAGAGCTGTGTGTGAGCAGAGATGCTGTTGACAGTGTGGATGACTGAAGGCAGGTTCTGACCCGTCCATTCCTCTTGAGCTGAACTTCCTTTCACCTCTGCCCCCACGCCGAGAAACACAATCCAATTATTCATCAGCCTTGTCCCGCCCCTCCACACTTCCACCGCCTCCCGCCCTCCAATCCTCCACATCTCTACTGCTCTGCCAGATACTCTGCTGCTCTGCCATTATGGTCATTTACGGCCCAGGCGACTGATCTGCACATTAAAAAACACTATATTTCACCATTATGAACAGCAAGGTATATGTAAATCTGATAGATTAGACACCATCCTTCATTTTTTAAGGTTAGTGCTTATATATATATATATCTCCCCGGGCGCCTGTCATGGCTGCCCACTGCTCACTAAGGGTGATGGGTTAAATGCAGAGGACAAATTTCAATGTGTGCACTGTGATGCTGTGTATCACAATGACAATCACTTCATATTTTTTTTTACAGTACAGTAATAGATGGACCGCTGGTCTTCCATTATGAGGAAGTTTCTCAGGTTTAAAAAACAATGAAAACAATGTGTTGGTGAGAAGGGGGAGGGACAAACGCGCTATATTTTGGGACAAAGGTGCAATTTAATAAAATGGAAATTAAAAAAAAAGGGTGCCACGGGTATCAATCGTCCACCACACCAACAGGAGGCACAGAGCTAGCCACATGACCAGGAAGCGACCCGCAACCACCAAAGAAAACCTACTGTCTCGATGACTGGACATGGCAAGGAAGAAGGACACATGCAAACAACGTCACGAGACAGGGGTTTATTACACTAACACGAGACAGGAGAAACATCACCAAACAACGACCCGATGGCGAACTGACGCAAACAGGGCAGCTTTATATAGACATATAGAAGTGAAAGCAATCAGGAAACCATACTAACACAGGACAAACATGAAACTCTGGTATGAAGTCCAGGTCCGGAGTAGTCCCTTCTGGACTGGATCCTGACACAAACATTAAATGGTGGCGACCATTCTCAAACTCACGCATCCCAGATCACCCTTCCTGTCTGACATGTCCTTGCTGCAATGCTCTGTGATTCTGCCAGATTGATATCGCCGCTGCTGGCGGACTACATTTCCTATTGTCCCCCGTGACGTTGCCGCCTCCCCACTGGGTGACAACTATCTCCCATGCCTGCCATGTCTGCATATGCGTCCTCCACCCCAGCCCCTGACAAAAGGCCAAAACACACAGAAGACAAATGGAAAATGAAAGCACGCAGCATAATGCGGTGGAAAAAACGAACTAACACAACTAACAATCTACATTTACATTTATCAGACACCAGAGCGAATCACAATCAGTAGTTACAGGGACAGTCCCCCTGAAGCAGCTCAGGGTTGAGTGTCTTGCTCAGGGACACAATGTGGAATATGAACCTGGGTCTTCTGGTTCGAGTCCACTAGTCCACTACCAACCTATTGTTCATCTCACATTATAACTAACAGTCACCCCTACACAACAGGAAGAACCTGTGGGTGATTAGGACCCAGCACACAATAATTAGAATTCATTTTAATCTCTAGGAGGCTAAAGTAAAGAGATCAACAATTTATTGTCTTATAATGGACATGCATACTTGGAATAGCTTTTTTCAACAAACATGCTACATAAGCCGCAGCGTGTGGATCATCGGCATGCTGGTGTTGATAGTGGGCGTGGTCCCGAGACATCTACAACAGAGATCATGTTTATGACGTCCACTGACATACACCCCGTGTACAGCATCTAATACTGGGCCAATAACAATCTATTTAATTTAAAATGTGCCGCACAGACATTCACATGGGCTTCTACGTGGTTCTAGATCCCTCCAGAGATAAATGAAAAATATCCCCTCTGCTATGGAACTATATTTATTTTGGACTTGGTACGACTATTTCCTGAAAATTCCTGACATTGTAAACTCAGATGCCGTTCCCTGTCGGAGATTCTGTTATTCCGGGTAAAGCCGCCTCATCTTCTGGGGCCACAGGAAGCTGCGACCTTCAGCCCAGCTCTGACACTCCACACCGCCATCGTGCCCAGTACTTTGAGCTCCTCGCTCCCTGGCACGTGATAGTCCACGGGGCGTGGCTGTTTCGGCCTTACGGGGGGCGGGCTTACCTGTGCAGGTGAAGAACTTGGACTCTCCCACGCTCAGCTCCACCTTGTTCAGCGATATGGAGACCTGAAGGACGGCTGTGGGAGAGAACGAGACAGAGGACAGGCACGTCAGACAGCAGAACGAGGCGAGCGTGCAGATAAACAGCAGCGGGTCGGGAGCGGAAGGCGTCCCGCTTATCTTCAAAGCGCGAGAACGAAAAGAGTGGAAAGGGGGGGAAAAAATGACAACAGGAGACAGAGCAGGCAGTCCAATTCTGTCAGGAATAAAAATGACGAGATTAGACGGGCTGAAACAATGTGCAGACGCCCCCCTGCCCGTCACGTGCACTGTGTTCGCTTAGACACACTGAAGAGTGGGATGTGTGTGTGTGTGTGTGTGTGTTTCAAGTTATAAAAAAGACCCTTTGATCTCGGCTCTCCCCTCTGTTTTCATGGGGAATCTGCTCCAGTCCCCCTCGTCCCCACGGCCTCCATGCTCCTCTGTCACCAGGCCACAATGCATGTTGCCTGTGTGTGTGTGTGACCCCCAGATGGCAGTAATGAGACATGGTGGCAGGAGCTGGATGCCTTTAGTAGAGCGTGGCGGAGAACTATCCCCCCCCCGCAGGACACCGGGAGCAGTGAGGTGACAGCGACCGAGGCGCCATGCTAACCGCAGCGGCCACGGCCGAGCAGAGAACTGCGGTGCTGATTAATGACACCGTCCGGGGTGCGAGCGTGCTCGGTGGCCGCATCTGGACAGGAAGTGCCTCCCGCAGCCCAGGTAGCGCACATGAGTCCATGCGGCAGATTTCAAAAGAGCAAAATGAAGGCCGCGCAACATCTGACCCCCAAGACTGTTTATTTTAAGACACATTTTAAGGGTTCTCCAGCCATCCCACACTCATGCATTATGGATCAGGGTTCCATTAGGCACCGGAGGGATGCTCTTATTGGGATGCTGAGACAAATGTACATATCGAATGTGCTTCTGCAGGGGAAGAGTGGACTTTGAGGATTTAATGGCCACCAGCAAGTGATGCGATGGCCAATGACGTGTATGTGATGTCAGGCCATCTCTCGATACAGACTTCATAAAGAGCGGAGTCTGAACTTGTCAAGTTAAGCGTGCTAGATGATGCTCTGAGGACTTTAGCTGAGGACTCTGATTCAGATTTTCACCCTTATCACAACCCTTTTCTCACCATTCTAACTGGTCCTTCTCTCACTCACAATACTATTAGTACTTAATATGGTGTGGTGTTCCTGAGGTGTCCGCTCAAAGAATTCCTTTTAACTTTTTTTTTTAATAATTTTTTTAACTGTGGTTATACACACACACACACACGCACACACACACACACACACATCCTCCAGCATTTCTCAGATTTCCTAACATAGCAGGCACAAATTGTTCCAAAGAATTCTGAAATAACTTCCACACCGTGAATATATGAATCTTAATAAATTGTTTAATTTATCATTTCTATTAGCATGACTGGGGAGATCAGTCTACTTCTTTCCGATGCTTGTGTGAAATGCATTCTGGGACAGTTCACCACCAAAGTTTCACGACTCACCACCACATGATGCGTCCTCGTTTAAGCTTGTGAGAGGGGTATTTATGCACACGCCCTCCACATATTAATGATGATGAGACTCTGTACAGGAAAGCACCACAATAGGCGTAGCATTTTGTCATGAAACGCACACAAAAACGCCAGATACATCAGAGCTCTTCTCCTTTTTTCAGTAGCATCACATCTCTTGACGTGAATGAAACACCTGGGCCACAATGTGACTGTGACTCGAGACGAGCCTACCTTCACAGACATATTTCATCTTTTTCCCTCCCCCTGCCTTTCCAGCCCCTGCTGTTCTCCAATATCCCTGCAGGGCCTGAAAGCCTCTTAAGCTGGAGATGGTGTAGCGGAGGAGGACGGCCTAAAAACGCCGCCTGTCTCTGTCAGTCGGCTTCACCCCATGAAACCGAACTTGGGCAATCCATTACTGTCCACATGACATGGGGTCATGAAGATCACATCAGGTAGTCCTAGGGCCATCTATGTCATCATGTGACCTCTAGCACCCCCTTTAAAAATAGTTTGCATGCACTCAAAATGATTTGTTGGGTTAACTTAATTCAAGTATGACACCTATTTCCACACATTTGAATTATGCTACTTGAAACTAAGGCAGGCAAATAGGACCCTTCTATAGGTGTCATAATTGAATTAAGTCAACCCAAAAAAATCTTTTTTTTTTTATGTGTACAAGAACATGTTGATATTGTATTTCAAAGTGCTGAAATTTTCTAGATTATTTATCATTTTTTATTGGGTAATGCCTGTGTGTTGTTCTCGATGCATGTTTATCCAACTTAATATCAAATAATTGTTAGATTTACATAGTTTTTATGTTCATGAATGTGATGTGAATGCATTAAGCACAGTATGAAGCTGCATAGTATACATCACATAGAATTCGAAATATTCTTAGAACTAAGTGTCACGCTTCTTAATTATAAAGTAAGATATAAGCAGTATTCATTTACATTGAAAGTGGTGGATGCCTTCATATAAACATATACACCCCATTGCCATCACATAGTATGCACTGTCACTTAAATTATGCACACTCACTTTATGCAACTTAGCCTTCTGTGATTTATTTATTGCTGCTGCACTTTGTCTTCCATGTCTTCTATGTATCATGTTCTATGTTCTGTCTACGTGGGAGGGGTTTTCAAGTAAGAATTTCATTGTGCTCTGTACGCTGTACTTTGTACATATGACAATAAACTTCAACCTCAACCTCATATACCTGGCCTGCAAATGTGCTATGACTGCATTATGAATGTGTATTATGCACATTATTGATGTTGCACAGAATGTAAAGAACTGTTGTTCTCAGACAAAATCCCAAATTCATTCATTAAATACTTTATTATCTGCTGTTGAAAAGGACAAAAAAGCTAATTTTCTAATAGGAGTGTTCTGTCCAGAGCTGCAGATCCCTTCCCTTTTTTGGTGAGATTTAGTAGGAAAAGGTGCGTTAATTATGCAAAATAACCACTGATGTAAATGTAAAACTAACTAAATAAATAAATAATTTTAATATAGAGTGTCTTTCTAGTATTCTCTCATGTCCCTAGTCCTCTCTCACTGCGGTGTTGTCCCATCTACATCACCACCATCACCATGGTCCCCTCGCTTCATGCCATTTTATCTCCTATGGTTTTATGTCCTGAGTATTGTTCCTTTTTATTACTTTTTCATTTCTTTTATTCATTTTCCCTCCTTGGTTAGTCGGTGCTGTGTTTCAGCTGCAAATATTGCACAAAGGGGCTCGGCAAATAAAGTTTGTGTTTATTGATATTACCTTGTGTATCCCTCCTCCTCTCACCTCGACAGTGATTTCATTAAGTCGGATGCTGCTGACCTTTAATGAGATCTTCGGACTAGGAAGGCGTGGCTGGCATGTGAGTGTGTGCAATTAAAAAAAGAGAATTAAAGTGCCCCGGCTGCACACTCAGCTTTTATTAGAGCTGTAAGTATAATTCACAGTTTTTACGCCACCCTTCGCCACTGAGGGCAGTGGGGCCTTCAGGTCACATTCGACTGCCGAGTAACCTGAAGGAGATCAGGAGATCAGCAGTGACTGCAGGGTTCGCGCACAACTTCAAGGCAAGACCTCCATTTAGGAAATTTGGCAAAAACCTCTGCATCTTATAAGTGAATCAAAGTTGCATCACGTTGGCGTTAGTGTTAACAGCATGTCCAATTAGATAAATTACAGAGCAGCATTATATATCTGAGCAGTGTAGTACAAATGTATAAATCTCATACATATCAAGTAATATGTGCGCTTCAATGTTCTTCCAGTAGAACCCCCAGGGAGCAGTTACGAGGCAGATGCACAGGCCCTTTTGACAGAATATGTAACCTGATGCAGCACATGGAGGCTCGACAAGTTCAGCTCTGGGACTGGAAACACGTCAAGTGGCAAGAGGCAACAGGAGACCCACATGCAACCTCAAATTACTGGAAACAAGGAAAGACAGCGCACATTTTCAACGATGACGCTAAACCAAAGCAGAAAGTCTACCAGAATCAGCGGTTACAACCCAATCAAGCAGGTCCCGCATGGATGCAGGCATAGATACAAAAAGGCCAAACATGAATCTTTTATATCTTGCACATTCACAGCTGGCCAGGAGATGCATTACCAATATAACTGGAAAAAGTGCAAGGAAATAAATAAATAAGACAAGGGGGTGCCTCTTAGATATGAATCTTCATATTTAATTTTACCTACAGAGTCAGGCAGCAAACCCATGCCAGACGAAATCTGCTCAGGTCCAGACCAGATAATACAGATGACCATCACAACCAGCCAATGACTGCAAAATTGTAAAATCTCTGTAAATCAATTAAGAGTCACTACTAATCTGTAAATGTAGCTGATACAAAGACAAGCAAACCGATTCCAGCAATTGCCTAGAAATCAGTGACAACTAAACAACAAGAACAACGGCAGAAGAAGAGACCACAACATAAGAAAATAATAATCTCAGCAATACAGAACTAAGAAAGAACTAAGAAAATATATAATTCTCTCAAGTGGGCTCTAGAAGTTAAGGAAGCAGCCCCGTAATCAGAAGGTTGCCAGTTTGAGCAACCACTACTGAGCAAAGCACCATCCCCACACACTGCTCGCCGGGCGCCTGTCATGGCTGCCCACTGCTCACCAAGGGTGATGGTTAAAAGCAGAGGACACATTTCGTTGTGCCACCGTATGCTGTGCTGCAGTGTTTCACAATGACAATCACTTCACTTCCACTTTTCATAGGATCAAGGTTGAAAAAAAACTATCCTGGGTTTAGACTGTAAAGAGGGGACGCTGGGGACCAGAAGACTGCAGGATGAAGAAAACGTCACATCAACATGGGATGCAGGACCTCAGCCGCGACCAAAGATATTGCTCCTTGACTTCCACCTGAGATGGCTGAGAAGAATCCTATCACAGGTCTGAAGAGAGTGCACTGCACTGCTCACAGGTCTGATCCAGACTATCTTATATCCTTGATAAGGTCATGCACTGCAGGGCTGTTAATCCTAAATATGGCCAGATTGAAAGAGAACGTTCAGGCAAGGTTCCTCCAGCTGCAGTAGAGTTCCTCTGGTTTCCAGCAGACCCCTTTGAGAGAAACTTTGATTGGATGGATGAAACCTTGCTATAGCTGCCTCCACTGTCCTCTGATGCAGCGTTGTGTGTTTTATGAGTACCTTCTGCTGTCGCGCCAGCCACAAACTGTAAATGTCAGAAAGGGAAGATGTGGGGGAGGGCGCGTGTGTCTGAAACTATTCTAGACAAGAGCTGCAGCATGTGGAGACAGTGATGCTAAGAGACATCTGGTGGACTGGTATGTGTTCCATGCTGCTGTATGGTCTCAATGTGATGCCAAAATCCACTGTGTCTACAGGAAGAATATTTTGAAACTGGAGAATTATAGAACTTGTGTATTCAAACTGAACAGAAGTGAAAATGATCCATTGTTCAGAAGAGCTAAGGTAAGGTCCTACTGGCCATTGAAACAAGGGTGATCATTAAAATAGCTGGCAGTCAGTGGGACCACTAGACCAGTGGACACTGTGGTCTCCATCATTAGAACATGGAAGCATTTCTCTCAGGTCCTGTTGTGGTTATAGTCCTTTATCATTTTCATTACCCAGCCTTCATTCTACTACTGACCTGAAATATGAACACGGAAACATGCAGAAGGACCAGCGGGCTGACATTAAATTGAAAGTGAAGTGATTGTCATTGTGAAACACTGCAGGACAGCACACAGTGACACGGTGAAACGTGTCCTCTGCTTTTAACCATCACCCTTGGTCAGCAGTGGGCAGCCATCACAGGCACCCGGGGAGCAGTGTGTGGGGACGGTGCTTTGCTCAGTGGCACCTCAGTGGCACCTGGGCAGATCGGGATTCGAACCGGATACCTACTGATTACAGGGCTGCTTCCTTAACCGGTAAGCCACCACTGCCCCCCTATTTAACATTCTACATTTAGCATTCTGCAGGCTTCCAGTTCATCAATCAGCCTCTCATTCAGACCTAGTCCTAAGAATACATGACGGGAGAATTTTGAAAGTCTGCCTGAACACCATGGGATGAATACCACAGTGCAGGATAAAAATTCCATTTGATTTAAGGATCTGCAAACAATACATAATTTAACAACAACATATTCGAATGGTACTGAAGCCAAAACAGAACAGAACAGCTCCAGTGTAATCTCTTTTTTTGAGTCTCTCAATAATTCATTTTCAGAGAAGGAGATTCAAACTCAACTGCTTATGAGAAAACTGTGGGTTAAAATGAAAATCTTGTTAAATCATGTAATTCACAATAACAAGCAGCACCACATACTGTCTTTTTGGCTCAAACTAGGGTCGCAAACAGGCAGCAGTACAAAGAGGTGCTGTCAGGTTCAGAGTCCAGCAGCAGCCCATTGTGAAAGCCAATCACCAATGGTGCATGGAGCCCAAAGGCAGAGATCTGCAAAAATTAAAGCAATGTTCCTGGCCTTTGACCTACGGATGTAGAGCAGCGATGAGTTCAGGACACCTGGTGACGTGGAGGCCAATCACATCATCTGAACCAATTACCTTCTCAGTAGGTTCTGTTGTAAGGGACATATGCACGTGTCAGGATGCAAAATGAAGAATCTTTCCATGTTTCCACAACTACATGCTCACAACAGTTTTCACAACATCTGCATAATAAATGCTGGCACGGGTCCCCTTGTGATATGGATTGCAACTAGGGCTGCAACTATCGAATATTTTGGGAATTGAGTATTTGGTCGATTTTTCATCGATTAATAGAGTAATCGGATAACTTATACTTTTGCGTTTTTAAACATCTCTATAAATAGTGTGTTATGCAACATGAAAATCTTCTTAAAATGAGCAAGCAATTGGCTGTTATTCCTCACAAAAAACTTTTTTTATTCAAACTCAATACTTTTATTAGACCAAAGCTTAAAACCTTTGGGTTACTGGCTCCAGAACTAAGCCCATTTAATCAACATTTCTATGAAACATTCATGATGAACATGAAAAAACTATGAAACATAGGTTAGCCTATTTGTCCTTAGTTTTATTTTAATTAAAAAAGGAAAAAGGGGTGTACCCCCTGCTATAGCCCATCTGAGTATAAAGAGAAAAAAAGTTACAAAACAGTAAAAGAAAAGAAAAAAAAAGATACAAAACAGTAAAAAGAAAATAGAAATAATACAAGTATTACTAACAATCCAACTTAAACAATACAGTTCAGTTTCCACTTGTATCCAGATGAGGTAGGTAGGTGGAATGTTTGTCTTTGTGCAATGTTATGTGCAAAATAGATAGAGAGACAGATAATTTGTTAGTGCATGTGTGTGCAATGCATGTGTAAGCCTGCGCCACTGTGATGTACAACAAATGCTATAAACTCGCCCAAAAGTAAATCTAAATGCTGATGAATGTAGATTTGTCAATCTGTTGAATTTATTATTACTACCTTATGTATGTGGAAGGCGTGTTTTGTGTGTGTGTGGGTGTGTGTTGAGTGCAGGAGGGTGAGTGAGATCTCATGCCTCGTCACTATCGACTCATAACACAAATACTTACAAATAATGTAAGTTTTAAGAAGCTCTAATGTTAGTTAGCAATCATACAAATACGATACCTTGTAGAATCTCCGACTGGAGAACTGCAGTTTATGTTAGGATTTGTTCGGTTAAGGTGCTGTAGTACTGACTAAGTACTTTTATGGTAAGCCGGGTCCGTTTTACAGTGTATACACGGCACTACGTTGTCCACACAGCGTAAAATGGTTCCACATTTTACATTTTATGCCTTTTACGCACACAGTTATCTTCATTTCCCGCCAATAAATCGTGTCTCCTTAAATCTTTGAAATGCGCCTCAGTTAAAACAGTCCGTGTAAAGCAATGATACCCGTGCTGTGCAGCTCCGCATTGCGTAGCTCCGCGGGAGCGATATACGATAATAGATGATCTTTGGTGACGAATTAAACAAAGCATCGTGAGCATCGTGAAATTGCCTAGATTAAATACTATGTTCTAATATAAACCTTCAGTTTCCAGTTTTGAGTTATTATAATTCACTATAAACTGACAGTTACCAGTCCTGATTTACTGTAATTTACTGTAAACCATCAGGCACCAATCCTGATTTACTCTATTTTCCTCTAAATCTGTCAGGTACCAGCCCTTATTTACTGTAATTTACTGTAAACAGTCAGGGACCAGTCCTGATTTACTGTAATTTACTGTAAATGGTCAGATACCAATCCTGATTTACTGTAATTTACTGTAAACGGTCAGGTACCAGTCCTGATTTACTGTAATTTAATGTTAACGGTCAGATACCAGTCCTGATTTAATCTATTTTCCTCTAAATCTATCAGTTACGAGTACTGATTTACTCTATTTTCCTGTAAACCACATTTTGGTTGTAAAAGTGTGAATTAAAAGTGGCGTGCATCCCACTTGGGCCACATCCATTTTTCCATTTTAATTTCCCTTCTTTGGTTCACACACGTCCACGTCCTCCCTCCTCTGTCGCTCTCTGTGCAATAACAGGTTGAATAATATGACAGATGTGAGCAGAACGGAATGGTGTGTGTGTGTTGGAGAGAGATTGCATCAGCTGGTAAATAACTGACTGGTTACACTGATATGAAACATTGTAGAGTAAGGCACACACACACACACACACACACACACACACTCCTCTGTGAAAGAGCTTCCCCATGGGCAGCTACTGAAAGATCACACCCCGAGCAGGCAGACAGAAGACAGGCGTGAGGAGGAGACAGCACTTGTTTTCCGTCTGTTTCATTTAGCACTCCTACCTGCAGAACCCCCGGGGCCCGCAGTGCCGCTCTTCCAAACAATTCAGACAACAGTGTTACCGAGAGAGAAAAAAAATACATATACACACACACACACACACACACACACACATGACACAATACTGTCATGCAATTAAAGTCCTCATTGCTTATGCAGCTCACTTTCCCTCACACACTGCATGGCAAATCAGTCCTATTCAGTGCTATTTTGAGTGCATAAGTGCAATAATGGCAACTTTGTCAAAAAACTTGAGTGTGAAACACCCTGGAGGCTCTTTATGGTCGCCATCTTGGCTCCATAGTGAAGGAGCACAAGACAAACTTCTGAGCTGGAATCCGCAGCTAATGGGACAGTGAGACGTAATTTACCCACAGTCCCTCAGTGCTCCCCATGGCATCAGCATGTGGCTGCACTCCACCCCTCATATGAACGACTCAAGATGATTAACGTCGTAAACTTTATTCAGTGTCATAACTGAGCTCATTTAATGCTGTTACCAAAGGATAAAAACAGAGTCGTCTCTGGTCAAGATGCCAGGATTTTAAATCACTAGCAAAGCCATGAGATTTTACAAGCCGCCCAAAGATATTTTACAGCCGATGCTATGCTATGCGCAGTAGGGCAGTTACTCACGATTGTCCGTAGACTTCTGCTACAGGCTGGAAGAAGATGGTACATGCATCCTCTTTTAATGTTTTATGAATGTCACATGAGAACAGCATAGTGCTGAGAGAATAGCTTACATGCCCCAACATTTCTATGTGCCTTTGGGTGTTTTTTGACCCTTAGGGGTTTATATTCTGACTTGATCTATGTATGGAGCTTGTTCACTACAGGACAGGCCAAAAGTTTGGTCACACCTTCTCATTCAATGTGTTTTCTTTTATTTTCATGACCATTTACGTTGGTAGATTCTCACTGAAGGCATCAAAAGTTATGTACTTAACAAAAAAGGTGAAATAACTGAAAACATGTTTTATATTCTAGTTTCTTTGCTCTGATTACTTCTTCGTACACTCTTGGCATTCTCTCGATGAGCTTCAAGAGGTTGTCACCTGAAATGCTTTTCCAACAGTCTTCAAGGAGTTCCCAGAGGTGTTCAGCTCTTGTTGGTCCAGCTCACCCCAAACCATCTCGATGGGGTTCAGGTCCGGTGACTGTGGAGGCCAGGTCTCCACTTTTTGTTAAGTACATAACTCCACATGTGTTCATTCATAGTTTTGATGCCTTCAGTGAGAATCTACCAACGTAAATGGTCATGAAAATAAAGAAAACACATTGAATGTGAAGGTGTCTCCAAACTTTTGGCCTGTACTGTTTGTCCTCTGGATTTACATAAGTAAATGAAACATAAGGAAGAAGCAGCACATGCCAGGTCCAATTTTAACCTGTTCATAAAACATAATTAAAGATCATGTTCTGGGCGACAGAAGTAATTTCACACCAGCAAAAAGATGTGCAGATAACTACTTTCTCATGTCGTCTATTTATGTAATAACCGAAGACGCACCTGACCTTAAACCACTGAACAAACAGCAGGGCTACAATTAGTATCTAAGCCAACTCTCTTTCGCATATGTGAGTGCAATGGCATTCAGTGAAGCCGTCTCTCTACAGACGAGGTTCTTGAGCTCTTACTCCAAGCTGACAGAAGCAAACGGGGAGCACAGGGCAGCGGTGTAGCACACATTTGCTGATTAAAGCGCAAGATGCTCACGGCTCCGGTTCATTTTGTCAGAGAACTTCAAATGTTTTCTTTTGAAGTAGCGACGCTATGAAGATATGCATATGCCTTTCAGCTATATGCATAAATAAGGGCTTTTTTCCCCACACCTCATCCCTGCAGAAGAAGCCCTCTAAGGTGCAGCTCTGGATCGTTTCATCTATAAATTGTTCTGCGAGGAGCCCCCAAGCATGGAGGAGAATCGAGAACTGGCACTTCTATGAAAGTTCATATCAGAGCCAAGTGGGGCTATGAAGTGAATATCCACGGTTTAAAACCTTCCTACCAGATGTTGTCATTGATTTATGTGAAGGCTAAACATCATGCACGGTAAGCACCACGGGCCAGCCTCCTGGGACCTTAATGGTTGCTGGTAGATGGTGAGTAGATAAGAAACCTGCCAATGAGGATGACCACAAGCTTGAAGGGTGCACCAGGGACAACGTCTGTGTAGCTCACTCTGGATAACAATGTCACATAATGACATTGTAATTTAATGTTGATTTTAATAATCTTTGCAAAAGGTGTCAGGTAGCCAACATAAGGCCGCTAAAACAGCACCATCTTTCCTTAGTGCTTGTAAGAACTATGTATTTATTAGGGTTTACTACCCTACACTTGTCCTGGAATGGTTGGTCCTACCCAGTGCATCCCCACATGGATCGAATTGCAGATTGTTTGAAAGAATATCTGGGGATTATTAAAAAAAGACACAAATTGATTATTTAAAGCTTATAAACCATGAATGTCTGGTGCTAGAAAAGAAAGCAGCAGTAATGTTGGCAAATGGGACCAATTTGCCATTTTAACAGAGTGGTGGGAGGACATATCTGGCAACATGATAGTCCCTCTTGGCGTTTATTTCCTGGTTAGCCAGCACAGTTTCTCCAGCCTGCACTGATATGTGATGTTTAATCACGTTTTAAATAAAACAACAGGAACAATATTACATAGCATCCGGTAAATAGGTAATTGGTTGATGAGTTCTGCTTTCATATTTGGCTATATAATTTCCATAACGGCTTAGTCCTGTTACTCAGGTCACTGGCACCTATCTCAGGACACACACATCCCGGGACACCACACATACACACACATTCACTCATACACTCGTACCTATGGACAATTCAGAGTAGACCTGTAAATCTGTGTCTGAGCCAAGGCTCGGGATCGGGCTCAATTTCTATCAATTTATGCAAAGGCGAACTTCCGGTCTATAGTACCTATCCTTTCTATTTGATTTGCTGCTTGTTAATTTGTTTCAGTCATTTTTTTAATGAAATTTCATTTGCAAATGCTGCCACTCTGCCCTGCTTATTCACATGGTTGAGGGATATTTACATGCAGACAATGTTATACATATTAAGATCAAATTAAGACGTAGCATTAAGATAAAAAGAAGGGAAACAGATTAACTACGTATGTCTTGGGTTTGGTTGATGCAGAACTGCAACGTGCCACAGGTCAAGGACACACACACATGGAAAAGTGCATCGCACTCCGGTTCCAGTCTGGGGCAGAACGAATCCCCGCCCCTCTCCTTTTCTCCAGGGTGTGATTCTTGTGCCTATCTCCGTGGCCACAGCTGGTTCCATTGCATTTTTGTTTGCATTGACTGATGGTGTGACTGTGACTGTGGGCATCACCTGGCGTCCCTGGCATGGAGCGACGAGACAGCTTTTCCCCAAATGTGGCCCGCAGCTGCACAGCATTCATACCCGACTTTGTTTAAAAAGGGTTGAAATTAATATGGATTTCTAAAATATAGTTATAGGTGCTTACACTTAAGAAACAGTTTCATTGAGTGCTAAAGAAACATAACATTTACATAAAAATTACCATTTATATATATTTCTCCCGGATGACACAGAAACCGAAACAGCTCCCGTAGAACAAAAACACAACATTAATGTGTGTTAATAATCATCTCTACTGGGGGGTCTGTTGATTTACCCCCACCCCAACCTGTGCCTAATCAATTTTTCCTTCTTGTTCCTCCACAGACCTGCTTCTGTTACCATAGCAACCTGAGCCAGGATCACATCATGCTCTTCTCCTCCAAGGCCTCGGTTCCATTTAGCCGAATATCGCTCATTAATTGGCAGCCTTTTGCCAACTCCGGCGACTGCGCCAATGAGCAGATCGTGGTATCTCAGCAGGTGGGACACATGGCGGATGTTTTCAAAAACTCCGCTGGACGTGGTTACATATCACTGAAGCATTTAAACATGACGCCAAGATTCAGGAATAACGCTGGACGTGGTTACATATCACTGAAGCATTTAAACATGACGCCAAGATTCAGGAATAACGCTGGACGTGGTTACATTTACATATCACTGAAGCATTTAAACGTGACCCCAAGACTCAAAAGCAACGCTGGACGTGGTTACATATCACTGAAGCATTTAAACATGACGCCAAGATTCAGAAATAACGCTGGACGTGGTTACAAATCACAGAAGCATTTAAACGTGACCCCAAGATTCAGAAGCAACGCTGGACGTGGTTACATATCACTGAAGCATTTAAACGTGACCCCAAGATTCAAAAGCTCAGCTGGACGTGGTTACATATCACTGAAGCATTTAAACGTGACCCCAAGATTCAAAAGCTCAGCTGGACGTGGTTACATATCACAGAAGCATTTAAACGTGACCCCAAGATTCAGAAGCAACGCTAGACGTGGTTACATATCACTGAAGCATTTAAATGTGACCCCAAGATGCAGAAGCAACGCTGGACGTGGTTACAAATCACTGAAGCATTTAAACGTGACCCCAAGATTCACAAGATACGCTGGACGTGGTTACAAATCACTGAAGCATTTAAACGTGACCCCAAGATTCAAAAGCTCAGCTGGACATGGTTACATATCACTGAAGCATTTAAACGTGACCCCAAGATTCAGAAGCAATGCTGGACATGGTTACAAATCACTGAAGCATTTAAACGTGACCCCAAGATTCAAAAGCGACGTTGCATTTAAACATGATGGCAAGAATAAGAAGCAATGCTCTACAGAACTCTTCCAAACCGCCTGATCTCAGGGGCTTTTCACGCCAGGGCCCACTCCTTTTCCACCAGGGCCCAGTTGTTCAAAAGTAATCCAATTGGATTTTGGAAAACAAAGGCAAAAATTCTCAAGACAAATCTGATCACCTAAATTTGAATCTGGATCAGACCTTCACTTGGATTGTTCAAAAGTTTTTGTTTGAATTTGGATACATTTTTATCCAGATTAAATTGTTCAAACAACTCGGTCCCAGAGCAGGGAGGATCAGCTCCCATGATCAGCAGGAGCAGTGGCAGGAGGAAGGAGTACAAATGGTGATGGAACAGTTTTCTCCACAAACATAAGCATGACATGACGGGTCAAGGCATGAACTCCACCAGACTTGTGAAGCGATGCAGTGTAATCTGGTAGAAGTGACTATCAAGCAAGGAATTTTTTCCCAAGAGCACCCAGATAAGACAGACTCTTATCCAGCGGGTCTTATATTTATCGTCCCCCCTGGAATAACTTAAGGTCTCTTGGGTTTAGTGTCTTGCTCGGTGACACAATGGAAGTGTGGGTAGAACCTGTGACTTTGTGGTCATCTGGATGAGTCACATTCCATTGATGAACATGTCATGTGGACACCATTTAAATCTCACATTTGAAGCACTTGGCAGACTGCTCTTATCCAGAGCAACTTACAAAAGTGCTTTGAAATGTTCATCATGGCAATCCCTCGTTTGTCTCACTAGGACCCGGTTTATTTCCTAAAACAGAAGGTTTTTAGCATGCGTTTGAAGATCTTCACTGACTCAGCTGTTGGAACTTCTAGTGGAAACAGAGAAGAGATCAATGCTTTCCTAGTAAAATGAGAGATGGTGGGACCAGGCAAGCAGCACTGGAGCATCGGAGAGACCGAGGTTCACAGCGAGGTGTGATTAGAGATCTGAAGTAGGAGGGTGCTCACCCTTACTTGGCTTTGTAGGTAGCCAGGTAGAGGGAATGCAACAGTGGGGTGGTGTGGGAGAATTTTAGGAAGGTTGAAACCAAGTCGTGCTGCAGCGTTCTGGATCAGCTGGAGAGGGTGAGTAGAGGTTAGAAGCAGACCGGTGAGTTACATCTGTCTAGTTTGGACATTGCCAGATGTTTTATTGTATTTGGGGTTACCCTTAACTTTATCATCCTTGAAATAATTTAGCATTTCTCATTCAGTGGCTGTTTGCCATGACAGGCTCCTGGGGAGAAGTGTGTGGGGACGGTGCTTTGGTCAGTGGCACCTCAGTTGATTTGAACCAGCAACCTTCTGATTACAGGACTGCTTCCTTAACCGCTAGGTCACCACTGATAAATATAAATGGTGTCAGGAGGTAAAATAAATTTTAGTCTGCGAGAGCTCATAAATTTTCGACGGAATGTTACCGTGGAAATCCGTGGTTGGTCTCACTTTGGGGCCTTTGGAGGATGTGATCTATGCAGGTCTGCTCTTCATAGACCAGATTTTTTGAAAGCTGCAGCCGGTGTCTATTGTAAGTGGAGGCAGTCGAACCTACAAATGATATTCATTCGTGCATTATATTTTAAACATATTCCGTATTTAAATTACAGTAACACTCTGAAAAAAAAAATATTGTGGTGTGAACTATGGGATGTGTCAAATTGAGACAGATTGAAATCACCATCCAAATTGGGACAGTCATCAGACAGCTCATATCCAAATGCCTTAAATGTACCAACATGGACGCATTGGACCACTGTGACATTTTTTTTTCTCTTCCAAGGATGAAACTGAGCTCACTTATCATACTATACCCTTGTCGTTAAATGTGAGCTGAGTGGATTCTGACCCCACGTCTACATGGATGGTGATAATTCTGTGACATTAGGTCAGCGCGTAGCCTCTGAAGTAAGTGGACAGTGTTGAGGGTGATGAGAGCAGGCAGGCAGGGTCAGAGCTGTTATGGGGGATGGTGGTCAAGTCCGGAGGGATGTGAATACTCTGCTATGGGTATTACCGCATGTCTCACCTTCAAAGGTGGGTTTCAGCTGGGGCTCGGTAGAGATAAAGCCTTGGTCTTGACGTGCTTTTACTGCTAAACGATGGTTCCCAGGTCACTAGTTTCGCTGAAAGTGTTTTTCAAAGAAGAACCATAACTTTAAGAACTTTAGGATAGATCTGCACACCTGAATGACCAAAATTAACTCTGGCTGTCCAACCCAACAACAGATCCAGCTCAATGACAGGCCTTTTTATAACGCTTGATAACCTGTACCCAGCAACATACAATAATACTCTGTACCGACTGCAAATACTCATTCAGGCATTTATTATATAGTATATATTTATTATATAGTTATTATCTATTTTAATGTTCATGAGTGTAGTGATGTGAATTCAGGATCTGAAATTACAAATCCACACCAGTCAAATCATCTTTAAAATCAAAACCCTGGTCTGGAATCTAATTTACAAGTGTGTGTGTGTGTTTGTGTGTGCATTTAAAATAATGTGCATCTGTGCAATTGAGATAAAGGTATGTGTGTTTGTGGGATCATTTATTTATGTATTTATTTTTTTATCCACCTGTTTCATAAACCTTCCCGTCTACTGTGCTGCACGCAGATATGCAGAAATCTGTGTGTGTGTGCAACAAGGAGGAGTGAAAACATCATAATTGTGCACACACGCACTGCCCATCTGTATCACAGGATAAAGAAACATGGTGCCAACCAGTACGGAATCCAACACTTCTGATATGCTGATGACAGCAGTGGAAAGTTATGAAAAGCATAACCACATGCCACTAATTATGCGGTGTCATATCAGACATGGTTGAAAACTAAATTATTTAAATAGCTGAATATCTGACGAGTGGCATGTAAAAAAAAAATGTCAATCAGCATTCTAAATATAACAAATAACAGTGACTATAGCAATCAGCTACAGGCTACAGCTGCAAGTGACTTGCGTAAGTTACAGATTTTCTTTGCACACAAATGATTGCATTTCTATTCAGATATGCTATGCAACAAAAAAGGCTTTTCTGCTCTCAATGCATGTCATTGCAAGAATCACATTTACATTACATTTACATTTATGGCATTTGGCAGACGCCCTTATCCAGAGCGACTTACAACGTGCTTTCAAGTTACCATCGATGAAGAGATCAATTCCGGTTCACTAGGACCCCAACTATGAATACATCTATTTAATTCACTCTGTTGTAGATTCTGTACACAAAGTTCGACAACAAGAAAATTACAATTTATTCTAAATATTCTTTAAAGAGGAAGGTCTTGAGCTGTCGTTTGAAGGTGCTCAGTGACTGAGCTGTTCTGACCTCGAGGGGAAGTTCATTCCACCACCGAGGGGCCAAGACGGAGAAGAGTCTAGATGAGCGTCTTCCTTTTACCTTCAGAGATGGAGGGACCAGGCGAGCAGTACTGGAGGCTCGGAGTAAACGAGGTGCAGTGCGAGGTGTAATAAGGGCTGTGAGGTAGGATGGTGCTGCTCCATGTTTGGCTTTGTAGGCCAGTATCAGTATTTTGAACCTGATGCGTGCAGCTACTGGGAGCCAGTGGAGGGAACGTAGCAGAGGGGTGGAGAATTTGGGAAGGTTAAAGATCAGTCGTGCTGCTGCATTTTGTATGAGTTGAAGAGGTCGGATGGTACATAGTGGTAGACCAGCTAGAAGGGAGTTGCAGTAGTCCAGTCGTGAGATTACTAAGGACTGAACCAGTAGTTGGGTGGCCTGGGTTGACAGGTAAGGGCGGATTCGTCTGATATTGTAGAGAAGGAATCTACATGAGCGGGAAAGATTGCTGATGTGAGTTGAGAAGGAGAGTTGGTTGTCTATTGTTACTCCAAGGTTGCGGGCTGTTGCAGAAGGAGAGAGCTGCGAGTTGTCTAGGTAAATAGCAAGATCCTGATGTGGTGAAGAATCTGCTGGAATGAATATTAGTTCAGTTTTGGTGGGATTGAGTTGGTCAGCAAGGATGGTCAGCAGATTCACTTCTGTTCAAGGGAGGGGTCACGTATGAACTATTTTAATTAAGTATTTAAAAATTATAATAATTTTAAAGATTCGTTATTGTGTGCCATGAAAAATAAAACGAATGAATGAATTAAATAAATCAAGAAGTGTTCCGGCTAGTCCAAGAAAGCCCTCTGATGGTTTTAGTATTTCCTGGTCCGTTTTAGTACGTTTTAGATTTAATAAAGCTGTAACAATGCAATTCAGAGTTAAGTGCCTTGCTGGTTTTGTGTAGAACCACATTTGTGGATGACAGGAGGTCAACGACAGAATACAGCATGTGTCCTCTGCCAGAAAAAAAACTCACGTAAGGTAGAAAATTCTGCAAATGTGCATCCAAAGGCCTCAGCAGCTCTAACAAGGTCTCCCTCGCCTTGTGAGACAGTGTCTGGGGGCATCGGCAATCAGCACAGAGTTCGAGGTGAGGCTGAAGATGTGACCGAAGGCCTGTGACACCTCATTTCCTCGCCCATCCTGAGTGACGCGTACAAAGCCACACATCACAGCTCAGACAGGCACCCTGCCGGCCACCTCATTTCCACCAGACCTCAGAAGTCCTGAGGCCTGAGCTAATGACCACAAAAAGTAAAAATAAATGCTGAGTCGTCCAGTTCTAACTCTCCTCATCAATGCGCACACACAGCATCTGCTCACTAAGAGGCGCCTATAGAATGGTCATATCTGTATATAGTACAGTATTCATATTCCTTACACGCTGACACATTTTGTGACATCACTCTATGGTTTTACTGGGATTTGAAGTTATTGACCAATACAAAGTAGTTTTAATTGTTTTATCCATCCTTTTGATGCAATTTCCATCCTTTCGCTGCACGTCATCGGTGGTAAAGCTGTTTTTTTTTTCTCAGTCTGATTAGATGCAGAGCGTCTGTGACCAGCCATTTTCAAGTCTTGCCACAGATTCTCAATGAACAGTCAGTGGATGTGACCGCATTGGCTTTTTTTATTGCTTTTTTATGACTTCATTGGCACATTTGTATTTGTTGATAGTGTTTTTGTAAGTTATTATATAAAAGTTAACTCGCTTTGTCAGACATAAAAAAGTCAGAGTTATCAACCACCGCAGCGTCCTGAGATGTAAAGTCGGAGCCACTCATTCCTTAAATCCTTAACTTGACTCAGATGTGGCTACGGTTGCTGTAATTTATACTCCGAGGGACCATCTGAAGAAATTAGAGTGCAAGAAAAGCACTGTAATCAATGTAAACCATAACCACATGTTAACTTGAATTCACACTTAACTGTCATAAACACTCTCTGCTGCCTGACAAACAATTCATGAATAAAATAAAAAAAATAAAAGATAAAGCCAGAGCTGAATCTGTTGGCATGTTGCTGAAGTTCCTGGGTTTGTAGTCGGTGCAGGAACCGAGAAAAATCCTCCACTGTCTCTGCTCAAGCATTTGCCAATAACGTCTGGCTTTATTCTGAATGAAGATTATAAAAGACAAGAAAAAGAAATAAACCACATGGATGAAAAACACATGAAAAAATAAGCATAGTGCCTGTTTTTACATTAAAACAGGCACCTTACATTAACATAAAAAAAACCCCTGTAATCAGAGTCTCACTCGTATATACTCAACTCATAAGGCTCTTTATTATAGATTATTTTTTATTTGCTTATACTTTACTGTGTCATTATTTTGTAAAAATAGTTTGGCACAAAGTAATTGGCATGCTTTTAATACAGCATATTTTCGATTCTCTTCAATTTTCAATAAATCCATAAATAATGAAATGACAAATGATGTCACGTCTCGACTCTGGAAAAACTAAATTTGATGATCCTGACTGAATCTGTTTTCCTGATGTGTCCAGTCTGTCCATCTTGACTTAAGTTAAGTTAGTTGATCTGCCCTTTTATATGAGTTTGGTCCTTGGTCCCACCCATGTCACACCATGACCTGTACGAGTTCCATGTCTCCTGGCATTCCATCCTTCATTTTTCTGTAATAAACATTAGTCTGACATATTCATATAAAATGTGAACTTTCAGTTCTGCAAACTTTTAAATGCAAGACCCCAGGCTCTCCATAAAGACCAGGCTGCCAGCTCCATTATCGCTGGCCTTCCCGTCTCCCCCCCTCCGGCTGCAATAAATGCCCCATCCGCGTCCGGCCGTCCACTCCAATTCTCATTTGAGCGACTGGCCGATGGTGTTGGAGGACTGCCCAGCGGCCAGGCCGGCTTCCAGGACCCGGGGGGGGGGGACCTGGAAACTCGGACTGTGCTGCTAAGTGCCTTTATCTGTGAGAGAGGGACAGGGCAGTGACCGGTAGTCCTGTCTGCCTTCCAGTGTCCAGACCGACTCTTCTCAAAGATTGGATTCCAAAAGTGGGAACCGGTTCCATGCCAAATCATGTGGCCAGTTCATGTGGGAGGTTGGCCTGTTAGCGGTGGGACTTTCTTTAAAAAGACATTCCCTCGTCAAATTCCTCTTCATTAGAAGAGCTGCTTCATCAGCGAAACAAAATTTCACTTTGAGGCTCAGCCCACGCTTGCTGTAAAAGGTCCGTGTTTGGACAGCGTGTGCGATACCCTGGCAAGCCGGCCGTTGGTCAACACGCACAGCAAACACTTGTAACGGCGCCGACGGCGTCCCAGTCTGCACAAGTGACCCAGATCGACCCCGACACAGCCGGGGGACAACAGTGAGCCCATTGCTGTCCAAACGCCGGCCTGCGAAGGGTGAGCCAGAGTGTGTCTGATGGGGCACACTGGCACGGCGAAGGGGGCGGCTAATGAGGCGCAGTGGCGGGTCTCTCCCCGCCGAAGCCGATGGTGCGGCCGCACCGGGAGCCGCGAACAGATGGCTGGGCCGGCGGGGGCGGACCTGACTCCAGCCCGGGGCTCTCCGGACTCCGGGACCTGTCAGTCAGATCCACGCCGGTCCGGAGGCTGCTGATCCCAAGCACGTCTCCATCATGGGGGTCTGGAGCCACTTTCTCACCGTGACGGTGATGGAAAACACCACAGAAATGTTCCGACACGGTTATTTTTACACCGCCATAATTCTCAAGACGGCAGCTGCGTCCAGGTGGTGTGCGGGGACGGAGCGGACGGATGACAGAATGGGAGAAGGAACGATAAACGCATGACGGGCGTCGCCCCGGTTCCCGTGGCGACCGATGTTGCATTACGGGGCCAACGCAGCGGACACGTTCTCAATTAGACATCTCCAGCTTTCAGCCACTGGGGCCAAGGGTCATCAATCACCCGGTCGCCGTGGGAGACGGGTGGGACGGGTACGGTGGGAAGGGCGGGGCGCCAGGTGAGAGACTTTCATGTCTGGTCACACTAACAGAGCGTGCGCTTAATTAATCAGACACGAAGTGAGCAGTCGACCCCCGAGGAGACGGGTGAACTCGTAAATCATGCCAAGGTGCTCAAGGTTCACATCGTTTTTAATAACGACGCAGCCCTGTGAGCTGCCCTCATTTTTATTTGATTTTTTTTGCCGATTTCCTGATCTAAGAGAACATTTTAAACTGGAGCAGACGCAGAAGCTGGTTCTGGGGGTGGGACTCGTTAGAATTTGACCAATCATCAGTTCTTATTGTCAGAATTGTCAGTTGCCTCAGTTATAATTTATTGATTTTGACATTTTGTTACAGTAGTGTACTTTTATTTCATGTATTTTTATTTCATTTAAAAAAAGTTATGTAGCAAATCCCATCAGCATCAGTTTAAGCCAAACGTTTTTTTGCCTACTTTTGCCTACTGTGCATTTTGCATGCATGTTTGTGGACCCCATCTTAACGGTGTTCCATCTGCCATGATGTCCAGTAGGATTGCGAATCACAATATATAACCATTATATTCCAGTAGCATCCAGCAGTGCAGCAGTATACTGGTTCTGCCTATTAGTGTTGTTTCTGGTGTGTGGGGATGGTTCTTTGCTCAGTGGCACCTCCCAGTGTCACCTTGGTGGATCGGGATTCGAATTCGAACCTTCTGATTACACCACTGCCCCATTCCTGTGTCTCTCATCCTTTCTGAATTCCTGTTTGTGCATTATTCATATTTCAAAATGCTTGTGGTGGATATGGAGATATGGTGGCGGCTTATCAGATGGCAGGAAGATAAAACATGCAGCGAACTTTGGTCACTTCCTTTACAATCAAGTGGAAAAGAAACAGAACGTGTGGTCAGGGAGAAACACGGGGAGAAATGCGGCCACTGGAATGGATGTCGACTATTCTTGAGTCTATACAGTAACAATAATATAATAATAAGATTGTGAAATGGGATTGACCAAAAGAGAATGTTGGTTTTGTCTGTTGTACTAGGCACTTGCATTATATTGACTGGGTTAAAAAGGACTGCAATACTACAAATGAGACCATTTTCATTGTCTAATAGTAGAAGGGGTAGTGGTGACCTAGCAAAACACTGAGCCACTGAGCAAAAGCCACTGAGCAAAGCACACACGTCCCCACACACTGCTCCCCGGGCGCCTGTCATGGCTGCCCACTGCTCACCAAGGGTGATGGTTAAATACCGCCGTGCTGTGTTTCACAATGACAATCACTTCGATCTCACTGGACTAAAAGAGTTATGGATGAAGTCGATTGAAACTTGATTAGACTAAAATGAGTCTGGATGTGACTAAGACTAATAAAAAACTAAAATGACACCTGGATGCAAAAATAAGACAGGCCGTCGAAAACAACTACACTGTCCTTGGGAGAAGCAAGTACCGCCTGTGTGTCCCCCATTCTTTTCCACGGATTAGTTCTGAAGGAGTGTTTTTGATTCCCTGTTTCTGAAAATGATCACCGGAAAGTGCCTTTTTGCACTGGAGTGTTATAACCTCGTAATCTACTTCTGAAACAATTCTCCAAGTTCTTCTGTATTTCTTTGCCACTTCTATTTTATATCTCATGTTGCCTTAATTTGCACTGTCATGTCCCATCTGCACTTTTGTCTTTGGTTGCTAGGATTTCAAGATGATTAATAGAGACCCTTTTGCATCCTTGTATTTTCCTCCTCAGGACATATAGTGATATTGTCGCGTCTCGCAGAAGTAAGGCATCGTGTCAGGTAAGGCAGGGGTGGCGCAGCGGCTAAGGAAGCGGCCCCGTAATCAGAAGGTTGCTGGTTCGAATCCCGATCAGCCAAGGTGCCACTGAGGTGCCACCGAGCAAAGCGCCGTCCCCACACACTGCTCCCCGGGCGCCTGTCATGGCTGCCCACTGCTCACTCAGGGTGATGGGTTAAACACAGAGGACAAATTTCACTGTGTGCACCGTGTGCTGTGCTGCTGTGTATCACAAGTGACAATCACTTCACTTTAAAAAGGATTTATTCTCAAACATACACGGTGGCCGACAAAAGACAGGAAGTGAAAACTACAGACACAAAGTAAAGAGTTCCCAGTGGTCAACATTAATGTCGCAGCACCCACTGGGTGCTTTTTAAAAGTGCATTTAAAGAGTAACCGTGCCTAATTGGCTCCGGCTGAGATTACTCAGGACTCCTTAATTAGGCGCCGCGGCACCGGCTGTGATGGCCCAATGACCGAGGGTGTCACAAATACAGCCTGTGCAGCAGTGAAAATGTCTCTTCGTGGGTGTTTACTGCAATCCGTCAGTCTGATTGGTTAATGTACATCCGGCTGATAAAATCTCTGTTATGTTCAATTTATTGAAAAAAAGGTCCAATGAGCAGTACCAACAAAGACAGGTTTTTAGATTCATGTTAAACTCGAAAAAACGCATTTTAAATAAATAAAGAATAAAGAAAAACCAGTCAGTGTGTGTATTAAAAATGCCCTGCTCTGTGTGTGTGTGTGTGTGTGTGGCACTGTGTGTGGCCTGAACAACGTTCATTAGTCATAGAGACAGCTCAGTGAAGATAGAGCCGTGGTGGAGGACACTGTACTGGGCTGGACTGTCCGGACTGTCTGCAACGAGGAGAATCCTATTACTGGCTCAGCGATAGCCTAAAAGCTGAAAGTTTCAGCTGAAACACACACACACACTCTGCCCAAAATAGCATCCTTGGGGATAAGGCCAAAATTATCTATATTTGGGTGGGTCACAGCAAAAGCAGATCTTCGTTCGGTCTTACACACACACACACACACACACTCCAGTTAGTTCAGGAAAATGCAGTGGTATTTGTAACCATCAGCTCTTCGCAAGGCAGCTTCTCCCAGTCCACATTCCAACCCACACACCGCCCTCAACCTGCCGCGTTGGGGGCAGGTGGTCTTCCAGGAGCACGGCTGCCAAAAGCAGATTACGTAAAATCACACTGGGGTTGGAATTCGACCAGATTTGATGCATGCGAGTGCTTCAGCACCAGAAGACTGATGGGAATGATGACATGTTTGTTTTAGGAGCTGCATTTTTTTGGAGTGTCATGTGACATCTGCTTGGTTGTGTGCTGAGTGTCGAGTTATGCTTATCTTAACCCCCCACGTCAGGGCCTTTCTCTTACCCAGAAATCACCCGAGCCGGTTTAACCAAGCAGCAAGATGCGTCGACAGTCCACTAACACTTTATGAACCTCTCATTAACATCTCATTATGACCTCATTAAATTCTCACATCTATCGATCACCTCCCAAGCCATGCAGTGCTGAGGCCAGACCGGGATTTGGAGCACGGAGCCTCCAGACGAGCCCAAATGATCCAGTAACAGTATGCAGCAGCTAAGCCAACATGATTGGTCGGCCTGTTGAGTCCCAGTAACAGCTGATCCTGGCTCAGTTCTGGACAAGGAAACACGAAGATGGCTGACATTGGCCGTTGCTGGACCGTGGTGAACGGTGAACACATTGACCTTTGAATATACTGCCACAAGGCCGGGGTATATCCACACGTCTCCCAAGGTTCCTGTTAGTACCTGTGCGGGACTGTGAATGGCTTGTATGAGCATGATATGGAGCTGTGCGTGGGGCTGATCTCACTGGTACATGGGCATCAACCACAGATTAAAACTAACATAAAATTACAAAAATACACCAAAGTTCTGATAATTGTCAAGATGTTGTAATGTGATTGTTGATTATATCAGGCCAAGCTGAATTAAATCCAAAAGTCATTCTTTCCATTTTTTAATAATTTAGACAGATCCAGTACTGTCAATGATTAAAAAAAAAAAAATGGAAAACTAAATGCATCCATGCACCACTATGTAAACGGAACTGATGCACCAATGAAAGTGAAGTGATTTTCACCGTGATACACAGCACATGGTGACACAACGAAATGCGTCCTCTTTTTTTCAACCCATCACCCTTGGTGAGCAGTGGGCAGCAACGACAGGCGCCCGGAGAGCAGGGTGTGGAGACGGTGTTTTACATTTACATTTATGGCATTTATCAGACGGCCTTATTAACTACTTACAATCGGTAGTTACAGGGACAGTCCCCCCCTGGGAGCAACTTAGGGTTAAATGACTTGCTCAGGGACACAATGGTGGTAAGTGGGATTTGAACCTGGGTCTTCTGGTTCATAGGCGAGTGAGTTACCCACTAGGCTACTACCACCCTTTTTTCAGTGGCACCTCAGTGGCACCTTCTGATTACCGCTAGAGCACCACTGTCCCAATGCCTATATCCAATGACTATATACATGAACAGGGAACATTATTCACTCAATCAAATCCAAAGTTTCTGAAGATTAGAAAGCAGCCAAGATTAAAGCAGCAAGAAACATGTGGCTTTACTTGCCACAATAGTCATGGCAACCCAAACGAAAATCAGAATTGTGGGCGTTTCCCGTTACCCCAAGAAGAGCTAAAGGAGGAAGATACTGTCAGTCTTCGCTTTGTCCCGGCCACTGGTGCCTTCTGATTAAGAAGCCGCAGCAGTTCCACCCCCTAACAGACCTACGGAGCTGTTAATTATTCCAGGCATTTTAACCCCCGGCATGCATGTCACATTAGAATTGAAAAAAAAAAAGATTAATAAATGCCCAAAACTAGTGTGTAGAGGTTTGTCAGGACAGCACCAAGTCCACCTCTATATTGCATTTTAAATTTGCATGGTTACAGCTCGCTACAGCTGGTTTCGTTAACTTTGTCATTTAGGCTACGTAAACAAGGCAGCAACATGAAAGCCGTGCAGCTGGAGGGTCCAGTGGCGCCTTTCCGCCGAACTCTCCGCGTTTGTCCTCCGAGCGGCGAGCCTCCTGCAGCGGGCCGCTCTCCTCATCCATCACCCCAAATGAGTCTTCGCCGCATTCTCCTCCACGGATCGCGGGACGTGGCAATTAACGCGCCGCACCAGCGCGGGCCTCCTCCTCAAATGTCAGGGCTGCGCGTGCATACCAATGCCCTTGCATCTCCACGCTATTTATTTATTCTCGTTATTGGCTTCTAATCGGGCCTTTTCTAAAACTGCAACTCATTAACGGAGGCCTAATCCTTATATCCTGGCGTGAAATGAGCCCGGCGGATTTAGGCCGAGCCGACGCATGCCGATCTCAAGGCTTTTGTCTCACCGTCGTCATCGCTTTTGTCTCACCGACACGTTTCATCCCATTCTACCCGAATCCAATTTCCAGGAAAAGCCCGGCTTAGCACCGCAATAACAACCGGTGGAGACTGTCATGCCGAGCCGGTGTCCGACGGCCCTAAACTTGGACCAGAAACGTTGGAGAATATCGGTTGCGTATGTAACGGGATTATAAAGATTTAGAAACGCAATCCCAGATTACAAGAGCGCGCAGATATTCTTGTTCTGGCATGACAAAAGGAAATCTGTAGACGAACGGCAAACAAAAGTGCGGCCCTGGAACATCCACAATAACTTCTCGTGCAAGGTCCATTAACTCGTAAACGTCTGGGGTCAGCAGCATGTGCATCACCTGATTAACGGAACAATAAAGAAGGGCCAATAAATCAATACAGCAATACACCGCCTGCCAATCAACTCAACAAACATGTTATTTATGGGTCTTTGTACTGTTACGAGCCGGTCTAGGGGCTCCGGCCGATAACAAAAGAAAGGACACAAAACATAACCTACTAAGATGAAACGGAGACGTTTAACAAGTATTTTATTAACAACTAACTATATGAATAAAGAAGAAATACATCCAAAACGAATTACAATGAATAACGGCAAACGGTAAACAGAGAAAAACAAACACTGACGCAGGCCGACACAACAAGTTGCATCGCCTCCTAGGGGAAGTGCAGGGGAAACCGGAAGTGATGTCAAAGGGAAATGGTAGGGAGGCGGGTGGGGTGGGGAGACTGAGGCTCCTTTTATTCCGTCTGTCCCACAGCAGGAACAGGTGGGCTGAATTTACAATCACCAGGCACCTGCAAACAGCACCAAACACAGAACAGAAACACACCCAAAAATACCAGGACGTAACAGTACATGATTTGTACATTGTACAAAATCAACAGATCCAAACTCCGATATCCAGCTTCATCTGTCAAGGAAATAAGGGATCTCATGAAAATTTAGAGATCTGGAAAAAAAATTGTTTCCTGTATTAGTTTGTTCACAAATGCCTTCATTGTGTTCTCAATAGCTTCCATAGAGTAAGTCTGGCGGGTTGTGTGACCCTGTGAAGACACGAAAAACCTGAAAAACAACCCAAATATCTTTTCAAGCCTTAAAATGCACATTTTATATGGATATTTTCATGTGTGTCTTTGGAAAGGAGAAAACTGATGGAACCGACTGAGCCACCCTGCCTGGCATCACTGCCCCATAAGGATCCCATAGCTTTCTCAACAGAGGAAACTGATACAAGAAGTCCATTCAAATCCAAAACTAATCGTTCAAGCTTAATTCAAGTTGTCTAATTTAAAGAAGGAAAGAACTGGAAAGAACCACGGGCGTACGTTTCGTCCGGGATTTTTGTAAATAAATCAAATGTTTGCTGTTTTAACAGTTTCTGGGGGTGGACAACTGGCCAGGTTTGCTCTGGTCTTCTGGTTGTTGACTGGCTTGTTGAAAAAGACCTTGTCGAGATATTGGAGAATGTGCCTGGGACTACTTAGTACTACTCAGTGTTTTGGGAAGATTACTTTAGACTTGTAATTCGTTGCAATTAAAAATGTAATAGTAATCAAACTATTTCAATTACAATATAAAAGCAATGTAACTAACTACAGTGGTGGCCCAGGGTGTAAGGAAACAGACCTGTATTTTTTTCTTTTATGATTGCAATATGGGGATCTGTCTGAAACATTATTTCAATACACTGACAATAAACCAATCTTGAATCTTGAGAATCTTCAGGCCTTATTTTACAGTGAGATCATACAGTTATAAACCACTGCTAAATCAAATACTTCTCATTCAAGAGCATTGAATAATGTGAGGAACAATGTTGATCAGGGTTCCTCTACCCATCTTACCTCTTTTCCGGTAAACTAGCACCTGTTCACTGTCAAAAACATACCTCGCATGTCTGTAACATACAGGCCTGACTGTAGCGTCTCCTGCATACCGCCTTGCTCGCGGTATGGTACAGTTGGATTAAATCTCTACATAATCATTTTATAATCAACGCGTCGTTTCTACTGGTGGGGCGACAATGCATCACAGCGCACAAAGGTCAAAGTTCAAGGAATCTTTCCGTGCACAGAATCTCTATATACCAAATAATTTCTGTTTCTTTCATTTTCTGACATCTCTTTACATTATAATGGCAGAGGCTCATGTGTTACTGTGGATCTGTGTTCTGACTTGAAGTCATACTTTTGTTCTGGCAGTAGGTTCCAGAACTCTGCATTCATGCCAGTTGTTGCCCTGGATTTAATTTCAATGTCATTTTGCAGTGTGATAATCTCATCTCAACAGCAGAGCTATCCAAGTGGAATAGTGCTACTACAATGCAATACTACAATAGTGCTAAACAATGCAATCCACATTAATACTTGCACCAAATGGAAAACACAGGTAGCTGCCAATAGGGTCGATGGATGGTAAATCGCTTTTTGAATTCTGACAAAATGTTCTGATTTTCCTCATAACGTGAAAAGTCTTTGCCCTGATGCTTAAGTTGTGCCTGCACGTGAGGAAAGTCCCTCAGGTCACACGGTTGCGGCCTCCAAACCCGACAGTGGTTGTATTTCACAGAACGGACCATGTTGATTATAGGTTTATCCTTACCCTGCAGCTTGGTGCTCAGTCACTGTTGCTTATACGCCAACGACTCGCCTCCTTCCCAAACCCTTTCCCTGGTTCCTGTTCTTATTTAGTGAGCATCAACATGAAGGGGTGTTTTTTTTTTTTTTTTTTGGCGCCGCGCAGCAATTGGGTTCATCTTTTCCCTCTTTCTCTTTGCCTCGTCCCTCAAGCGTGACACAAAGCTGTGCCACACTCACCAGATCAGTCAGTGCATCAAAGCCGGACAGAAAGGCTCACGTGTGTCGGTGTCATCTGCCACTCCCTCGCGCCGGCGTGTACCTGCGCTCCGAGATGAGTGCATGTCCAGCCAGGATCTCTGTGCACCTGCAGCCTCTACGAATGCTTCTTTAACACCCTCACAGTCCGTTAAAAAGGTCCTTGACTGTCGTATGGGATTAGTAAAAATGCGCCGCTGCACTGCTAACTGACATTGAATGAAATGAAGTTTTTGGCAGCACATGATTAGCACGGATGCTTGTGATGCACGCGTCCGAATGAAAATGACTCCATCGTGGGTTATTCGGTGTGGCTTTTGGCAGCAGGATACAGCACGCTGACAGTCCCACGCCAGAAAGGTTCTGTACACATATGAAAAATGCAACTAAAATTGTAATCATTCATTTTTCAATAAGTAACAGTAATTTAGTTACACCTTTTCCAACAGTAACGTAATGGACTACAGTGACATTTTTTTTGTAATTAAATTACGTAACACTGACCCTGGTCCTACTAAATAATGGACCTCTCCTCTCTCCTTCTCTCTCAGAGTGTCATCTCGGAGCGATAATGCCGAGTCCTGAGCGCCTGTACATTTGGCAGGTGTTGTGTGATGCCGCCTCTGTCTGCTCTCCAACACGTCCAGCAGATCTCGACCCATCAATCACTCGTCGGGTGCTCGTCGGGTCGCTGCTGACTGGGATAACCAGCGCGTGCAGCGCTCCGCTTCTATTAGATATTCCAGACTGCCCGCCATACATCAAGATCCTCAACAGCTCTATCATCTCTCTCTCTCGCTCGCTCGCTCACTCACTCACACCATCCTGCTCTAGAATCTGCTCCATCAAGCTCATCCATCTGATCAGACAGGAGAAGCTTCTCTTCCTAGTGAAGATCAGTACAAGTGAAAGTGAAGTGATTGTCATTGTGAAACACTGCAGCACAGCACAGCACAGGGTGACACGGTGAAATGTGTCCTCTGCTTTTAACCATCACCCTTAGTGAGCAGTGGGGACAGTGCTTTGCTAAGTGGCACCTTAGTGGTCCAGGGATTCATACCAAGCAGAGACAGACCAAACATAAAGATGGAGATAGAGATTGTTGGATTTTTGGGGCTGAAAATGAATTTCCTAAAACAGAAACATGGCTGCCGCTTTCAAAGATGCTCTCTAGGAATGCATGTTTTTTTATTCAAGGAGGGTGGAAATCAGGCACAACCAGATGAAAGAACTGAAACCCTACATTTACATTTCTGGCAATTATCAGACGCCCTTATCCAGAGCAACTTACAGTCAGTAGTGACAGGGACACCCCCCCTCCCTGGAGACACTCAGGATTTAGTGTCCTGCACAGGGACACGATTCGTAGTAAGTGGGGTTTATATCTATGACTGGCACATGGTTCATGGCACAGAACTGGCACATGGCATACAATACCGATGTAACAAGTTTGAATTATGGCTCAGTTTCCTTTGGGTTCTCTGGTTTTGTCTCCCCATCCAGAGGCATGTACACAAGGTGGATTGGAGACTCTGAATTGTTCGTGAGTGTGTGAGTGAATAGTGTGTGTGTGTGTTGTGTGTGTGTGTGTGTGTGCGCTGTGGTGGACTGGTGCCACACCCTGTGACCAGTGGGCTCCGGCAGTCACAGGACTAAGTGGTTAAGGAGAGTGATGCAAACCTCCCCGCCCACAGGGGGCATACGGACGCCCAAGAGGCCTACCGCCCGGAGGAAGAGAAAGAGATCGGCTTTATCTACAAATACTCAGTGGCCATTTAAATCATTGACCACTGAGCACAGTGAATTTATATATTTTATTGCTGCTTGCCGTTTTTCTGACCGACACCGCCTCATGCCGACGGTCTTTCTGTTAGACCTTTCTGCTGGATTCAGTCTGTCGTCTTTCTCTTGATGGTTCCGACCTCTTGCCTGCTTCTCGACACGTCTCTGCCCAATCCTCTTGCTCTGTGGACATTGCCAACTTCTCTAAGCAGCCTGATTTTCCCCAAATTCTCACCTAGTGGGGGTGAACGTGAAAGTGATTATGAAACACTGCAGCACAGCACACGGTGACACAACAACATGTCTCCTCTGCATCTAAACATCACCCTTAGTGAGCAGTTGGTAGCCACGAAAGACGCCCGGGGAGCAGTGTGTGGGGACGGTCAAGGGGACCTCAGCGGCACCTTGGCAGTTTGAGATTTGATTATGGTTCCGCTTCCTTACCCGCTTGGCCTCCACTGTCCCGACTGAGATTCCATTTTTACATTTACAGCATTTATGTCCTTACAGCATATTGACGTCCTTATCCAGAGCGACTAACAATCAGTAGTTACAGGGACAGTCCCCCCCTGGAGACACTCAGGTTTAAGTGTCTTGCTCGGGGACAAAATGGTCGTAAGTGGGGTTTGAACCTGGGTCTTCTGGTTCGTAGGCGAGCATGTTACCCACTAGGCCACTACCACCACTGTTTGTGAATTATGAACCAGTCAAGTAACTCAGTGTACAAAATAGTTACAGGGACAGTCCCCCCCTGGAGACACTCAGGTTTAAGTGTCTTGCTCAGGGACAAAATGGTCGTAAGTGGGGTTTGAACCTGGGTCTTCTGGTTCGTAGGCGAGCATGTTACCCACTAGGCCACTACCACCACTGTTTGTGAATTATGAACCAGTCAAGTAACTCAGTGTACAAAACCTCTGAAAGATTTTATTACAAGTACAAACTACACAGAAGGAGGACATTTAACATTGTTCTGTGTGCTGTGCTGTGGGCCCTCTGACTGTGTTTTGTTGGATTTGTCTTCATTACCTGCACCTCATCTCTCGCAGAACCAGACGCCTGCTCGGAGCACCAGATACCTTGTGTAATGATGCTAAACTCCTTCATCTGTTAAAGCGTGTTTTATGCTCAACAGGGTTACAGATTAGGAGATTTAAAATTCTCGGCCCTATCAAAGCATTACGACAATATTATTATACTGTTTTTCTTTTTTTTCTTTTTATTTCTTCTATTCTCAGATCCCCAAAGGAAATCCGCCAAGTCAGATGTGGCTTTCGCTGGAGCTTAAAACATTCTCTATTCATTCGCTGTGAATTGTGAAATTTCACTGAGGGCAGATCTTGCAGATGGATTCTGATTTTGGCAGCTTGGAGAGGAATATATTATCGAGTTCCTTACAGGGATCAACCTTGTCAAAGCTGCTGTTTAAACGTAGGCATACATTGATGCTTCCGATCATAGCATTAATACTTAATAGTAGATATAAGTAAGGGTTGTACAACCCTTTAATGCATGTGTGATATAAATTGAACCATAGACTGACTATATTGTGGATTATATAATTTGATATGTGATTTTATATGTAACTGTTTTTGAAAGTGTAACGTGTCCATAGCAAAGGCGCTGCGGCAGGAAGTTGTATAATAAATATTATTCATCAGCATAACCGTATACCAGATAAAACAATATCTGTGTCACGCCCAAGAGTAGGAAAGAGTAGGAAACGCATACAGTTTATACCGTTTGTATCGTTTATACCCAGCAGCCCTACATATGTGCAGATACACACACACACACACACAGAAAGTTCTATTATATATAGATGAGAGGCTGTCATGGGAAAATAAACAGTTCAATAAAACGGTATAATAATAAAAAAAAAGTATGTGAAGATAAACAAAACAAAAAGGAGAAACCTTTTCTGACAGCAGGGGTTTTTGACAGAGATTGGGGTAAACACAGAAGTGATGAAAGAGATTCATCTGGGCTCATTATTTAAAACAGACACACTATTAAACAGCGAGTGCTGAGTAAATACCATTTACAACAGGATGCCCTCAGAACCGCCATAGAGGCTCTGGAGATGTAGCGAGCATTCGTATCGTGCGGTACGTTGTGATTTACAATGTACCTTAATGAACACCTTCAGGAACTGTTCGCTGCTGCCTAATGCAGGTCCCCCACTGACAGGCAACGTTCTAGGCAGAGGGGCTTTAATCTTGTGGTCCATCAGTGCAGCTTAGTGGTTCATTTGTTTTTAAAAATCTCCCTAAATTGATCTCATCAAAGCATTTAATGAGAATTATTACTTCTAATTAGTGGATGTCAAATAATAGCTCACCTGTGAGTGCAATATTGCATTGGCCTGAATTCACATGGGTTTAATAAAAGGACAAATCAGTGTTTAATCTACGCATAAATACAGTGCTACCAGGTGATGCTCAACTAACTGCACAGCATAATTTTTTAAGTCTATCCTTTTCTAAAAATTGACTGCATTTCAGTACAAATCAGTAAAGCAAACAAAAGTTTTATTATTAAAATTTAAAATCTAGCCTGCTGTTCTGCTATTTTTTGCCAAAGAAAACTGGGCCAAACTGATCGACCCTACTGTCCGAAGAGCTTAAACCTCAGATTCAGATGAGTAGAACCTTCTGCCAGGCCAGACTAGGCAGGGCGACATAATGCATTGTGATCTATTATGAATAAAATTGCATTGCTTGTGGCATCGCACAATAAAACAATTACCCCCTCCAGGCCATGTTACAGTCTGAGCCAATCAGATTTTACAACCGATGCAGGGTTCGAACTGCTACAAGATAGCTTCATAATGAATGATAGAAACTGAACTGATGTGAGTAGAGTTTCATGTCAGTATGACTGCATGACCTTGTTCTTTTGGTTTTGTCTCCATTGACACGGAGGCAGAACCATAACCGCTTCCAGGATTTAACATTAAAAAGTCAGAGTTTAGTTTTCTCAGACTCAGATGGAGAAAAGCAAGAGGCTTTTCAGTGGAATATGGAGCGTAAAATCCAGGGTTGGGGTCAACTTCATCTCAACTCAGGAAATTAGTTCAGCAAAAGGCCTCGGTGAAAACTAGGAGAGATCTCAATTATAGAAAGGGTCTGATTTGTGAAACAGCGGCACCGTGGCGGGCCGACCTCGGGCTAGACCACAGTTTCAGCTCTGCGAAGGTCATGGCCGCAGCAGCTCAGCAGATTAGTCCATCAGGGCTTCCTTCTGCTGAAAACCTGTTTTTAACATGAGCCAGGCCCTATACCTGAGACATGGGACACGGCTGCAAAGTTTTTATTTATTACATTTTATGGAATGACTTACCGATGTTATTCATTTATAAATATTATCAAATTGAAAGATTGAGCTATTGAGAAAAAAAAGTAATTTGCACTTTTAGATGATTTTATTTAATCTCAGTCACGCCCCATCTGAGCCTTTTTCCCCCACACTTGTCTCTGTAATAGTTTTAAATGTGCTCTATGGTAAATTTTTGTCTCAAGGACTAACCACAATTTATTCATTGCACTGTCATAAAGAGGAACCGCTGTGAACCATTTAAAGTGTTCTGCACTAGCCACGTCCACAATGTCTTCCGACGTTATTCTGATTCCCACATTGACAGGAAAAGAGTCAATGTAGAAAGGAAGAGTGTGGTGAGTGGGGACTAGCCATGAATCATTTGCTTAGATAATGTACTGTCAGGGATCAGTGGGAGCGTGGGGAAAAAGGAGATATTTGCATGACTCAAAAAAACAGGGGATTTACAAAAAACACAATTTTTTTTTTAGAATTGATTTCAAAAGATGTTTGCATGCTCTAATTTGGTCACAGTCTGACGCTGTGATAAAACCCAGACATTAAAGGCTTCAGAACCCTTACATCCCCGAAGGACATCCAGATGTATGCGACACCTTTTAGTAGCATTGACAAAATATCTCATAAACGTATTTAGAATTTTTTTTTATAACAGCGACCTGATATAAAAATGACACTTCCCGGCTCCGCAGGCCCTATATTGATATTTCAAGCTGCTGCAGATGGCCCCGAGGCTTCATTTTCATCGCCCCTGACAGCGAGACATCAGACGGGGCAGCATGACGAGCAGGGGTCTGAAACTTGTGGCCTGCGGGATGATATTTTGTGGTCCGCAGGATGACATAAAAGTCGAATTTTAATGCGGCCCACGAGTTTAATATGATCTTTTTTCCAGTGAATGCTATCTTAAGAATATCTTTTGAGTAAAAAATGCTGAAAAGGGGGATAAAATATAATTTTTCTGTTTTTGGAAAATAACTACCCCTAGTCCGAATAACACTTTCCTGCTTTTTGTGTGGAAGTTTTCTTTTTTGTGCAGGCAGAGATAATTTCACAACAACAATGGAGCGCTCGTGTAGCATCTCATAGTCATGATAGAATTACTACTTTTTATTGTGTTTGAAAAAGGTGCTGGATTCGGCATCATGTGGATCATATTTTGTATCATCGCCACTATGATCTACACTATCCATACGGATGATTTGTTATCTGCAAATTAACGATCAGATTAACAACCAAAAACCAATGCTCCGTTGACAATGTCACCGCGGAGAGTGGACCTTTGATGGTGCCACTACTACCGAGCTGTTCATTATCCTCTGTGCAGTTGTTACAGGAAGTTGAAAAATGGAAATGCCTCAAAAAAGCAAGACGTTATGTTCAGAAGAACCGTTCGTGTTCGTTAATATTTCATTCATCTTCAGGACAGTTTTGTACTGAAGTTAAAGAACTGCTAGTAATGACGTTTGAGAAGGTTAGATTGTTTTCGTGGAATACCTGATGTGGCACAACCTGCGAATTTGAGTTTGAGTTTAAGACCCCTGTCCTGGAGCTTCCAGAATTCTCTCGAGGCCTACTAATGAATTTTGCTGAGTATATAAAGCTTGTAGGGTTTTACTTGCTGTTTACTTGGCTTGTGACAGTTGTGGATATTGCATGACTCCTGTATTATGAAATTAACTATACATCCAATATAGTTTATATACTTATCTGAGGAAAGGCAACACACACACACAAAGTAAAGCGTTTAGAATGACAGATTGGCCATTGGCAGTTGCTATTTCCAAGCATAGCAGTACATGCTAAGTGCTAATGGGGTAACTCAGAATTTACATAGCTATACAAAGAAAGAAAGAAGGAGCAGTTTAAGAGTTTAAGGGGCGGTGGTTGGCCAAGCAAGCAAGGATATGAACCCATAACCGGCAGGTTGTTGGTTCCAATCAGGAAACCACCAAGGTGACACTGAGGTGACACTGAGCAAAGTACCGTCCCCACACACTGCTCCCCGGGTGCCATTAATGGCTGCCTTCACTGCTTACCAAGAGTGATGGGTATGCGTGGTAGTAGCCAATTACCTACGAAACCAGAGACCCGGGTTCAAATCCCACTTGCTACCATTGTGTCCCTGAGTGTCTCCAGGGGGACTGTCATGTAACTAGTGAACAACTGTAAGACAAACTGGATATGGGTGTCTGATAAACGCTGTAAATGGATAAATGCAGAGGACAGAGGTTGTGTGTCACCTTGCGCTGTGCTTCAGTGTTTCACAATGACAATCACTTAGTAGGGTGGTAAATGTCATGTGTTACCCACTAGTAGCCTAGTGGGAAACACACTCGCCTATGAACCAGAAGACCCAGGTTCAAACCCCACTTACTACCATTGTGTCCCTGAGCAAGACACTTAACCCTAAGTTGCTCCAGGGGGGACTGTCCCCTGAAACTACTGATTGTAAGTCGCTCTGGATAAGGGCGTCTGATAAATGCCGTAAATGTAAATGTAGTAAGTGGGATTTGAACCTGGGACTTCTGGTTCATGGGAGAGTGTGTTACCCACTAGGCTACTACCACCCTTATATGTGCAGACCACATTAAAGATCATCCTTTTTTATCTACTTATTTAAGTAAATCTTTAGGACACCTTCAAATTACAAGCAAACAAGCCCCAGGCTTATTGCAAAATGCTGCACCTATCGCTTGTTCAAAAACAGTGCCCTGTGAGGTCATTTCGCTGATGCCATGGCTCCTTAATGAAACAACGCGGCTACAGAAATGTTGCTGGAGCAGTTGCAAGTCTGAATGGTTAGTGGGCGTTTGGAGATGTTTACTAATGGCTCTAGACCTGAAGAAGTGGCAAACAACCTGCAGGTGGCCCAACCTGTTGCCAGCGTGTGCACAAGGAACCGAAGAACCTGCACCACGGGCTGTTGTTACGGCCAATCTGCTGCCTGCTGTTTATGGGTACCAGCACCTTCATACTGCACCGCCATGCCACCTCAATTAAAGCTGTGGCTAACAAGAGGGCGATAATTGCCATCTCTGTTGTGTCGAGGTGATCGCTCTCCATGCGAGCAACAGTCGACCTTTCAGCCCCTAAGCCGCTTATTGCTACCCCGCTGCAGTCAAGACCTGTTCTCCTCTTACAAACACGTCTGAACGAGTCTGACAGCTGATGCATTTCGGCAGAAAAACAAAATGCCCTGCGGCGCTCCAGCGTTACACAACAGCATTATTATTACTGGCAGCAACTGAGATGTGCCTCCAACAAGGGCTATTAGGAGGGGAAATTGAGAAGAAAAAGAGGATGTTCTACGCCCAGCTGTCAATCATGCCTAGAGGCTCCTCCCTTTTTAAATGATTGCTCATCTTCACACCAACCAAAAAGGGCTGGCTGGGTAGTATACAGTACAGTTAACTAGCAAGCAGTCTCTTCTTTCTTTCTGCTTATTTCTCTAAATCCTGAAGACAGCCTTGATGGGAAACTGTGTCCCGTTATTTTCTTCCATTAGCAGTCTTCAAGCAGTGGACTAGATTCTCCACACGGTTAGCAGCATTTGGACAACTGATGGACAATCAGTGGGGAATTACATGCTCCAAATCACAGTTTGTGCAAATGTATATTCCTCATTAAATTCTTCTTGGTGAACAGGTGCTCCAAGTCATGGACAAACTATTTTCTGCACACGGTCCTTCGGCTGAAGTTGACATTTTTTTTACTGGGGAGGACGTTCTCATCCATCTCTGTTAAATCATTCTGTGAATAAGATATTTTAGAAGATACACAACACCTTGTAGAAGATAGAACAGAAAAGAAATGTCATTGGCATGCTTTAGCCATTTTGACAGCGGCAAGACAGCAGAATAATCAAATCAATATTTCATGGATTTGATGTAAGCTGCGCTTCTGAAGGACATATTTTTGTTTTTTGATCTGAAGATTTGCAAGAAATTTCTGGAATCTTGCTCAGAGCAGAGAAACTTCGCTTTGATCCGTCCGCCAATGGATACGTCTGCCATCCAAAGTAATTAAAGATACACAAAGACCATGTTGCGAAGCTAATGGAAGTCATTTCAGTGCCAAGGCAGATGGTGATTTCTAATGACACCGTATTCATATTCTCTGTACTGCAAGAATATAATTATTTAACTATGTATTTATAAATTAAAAGATTTTCAGAAATGTTCCGCTTTCAGCATAACTTGTTATCTTTCAGTCACATGCCCATTGTAGCATGGCAGACTTTGTGTAAATTTTACGAACATCTGCCTAATATTGAGTATGCAGCCCATTGTCGTCCTGATCTGTTGAGGCATGGACTCCACTAGACCTCTGAAGGTATCTGCTGTGCTATCTGACAGCAAGCTGTCAGCAGCAGGTCCTGTAAGTTGGTTGTGCATTCGTGGATCGGTTTTGCTTCTCTAGCACATCCCGCAGATGCTTGACTGACATCTGGAGAGCTTGAAGTTCAAGTCAGCACCTCAAACTCGTGGCTGTGTCCTGAATACTGGAGTGGCTGATGGGTGGTACATGCCAAAGTAACAGACACGTGAATGGCATTCCCAAAGTGGTCCAAAGATGGACAGTTCTTTGGACTACTCTGAATTACATAATGTTGGAGCCCTAGGTGGCGCCCCCTTGCATCCTGGGGAAAGTTACGTATGATTATTATTATTGCTGCTGCTACTTAATAGGCTTTGATAAGCAGGCAAATTCATGTGGGCTTGTAGACATCATTATTCATCCGTTAGTGGCTCCAGCTGAATAGATGGCCTATACTGCTTATGCCATGGGCCAGCCCTGTTTCCCACCTACTGCCACCTTGTCATCATGTTATAGACCATCCCCCAATGGTAACAGCCCACAGATTGCTAGGATAGGCAGCATAAACATGACAAGGACAAGCGGGTTTGCAAAATGTAACAGACCTCGTGTGACAGTCACCAAACGGACCTCCCAATGCTGCCCATTAATACCGTAATGAGGACGTGACGGGCACTTTGCTCAGTATTTATGATTGGCAGAGGAAATATTCACCCCGACAAGCAGGGCGGCAAGCGATCTGCTCCCAGCGTCCCTCCTCTTCCTCCTGCGGAGCGTGTAATTGCTGAATTGGATATTGATTGACACGTCAGCTGAAGCAGCTCCTCTCAGAAAGGCCGTTATTATCAGGGCCTAACGAGCGCGACTCTTTCCTGCCGCGGCACGGAATGTCCCACGTGGGTGACTTCCACATTTCTCTCTCCGGTTTGTTTATTTGTATATCAGATCAATTTTTTCTTTGGGTTCTTTGGATGATGGGAGGAGGAGGAGGAGCCTCTGGAGGAAACGTGCATCGCGACCCGGGCGGCATCCAGGCCTCACCAGCAACCATGGTGCTGCATGGACACATGAATAATTCTGCCATCGCGCGAGTTCGGGGACGCACCCGCAGACATGGTCGGAGCGGGGGGACAAGTAGCAGCACGGGGAGCAGGAGGATAACCGGAGGCGCTGGGCCTGAGGGAGGGAGGGAGGGAGGCAGAAGGTGAGTAGGAACGGGAGTGGGACAGAGGATGCGGCGCAGCGTGGCGGGAGGGGGCAGAGGAGAACAGGAAGACGGCTGGCTTGAGAACGGTACAGGAGAGTGGGTCGGATGGGGGGGGGGTCTTGGGTACGCTGTTGCTTGGCTCTGGGTGGCAGGAAGGGGGGGGGGCAGCAACAGATATCGTCGTTGCAAATAGGCAGGCAAACTCAAGGTCGAGGGCAGGCAAAGTCCCTGATCGAAAAGCAGGATCAAGGCATGAAATTCGCCAAAGCCAACCTGGCCACCTGACTTTTATACTGGACGCGGACCCCCCTCACTTCAGCTTCAGGGTCGCCTTCTTCATGGCTGATCTTGCTCCCTCTGGTGGGCTGGAGTTGGCGTGATGGCCGTGACAAATTCACTTATATCAGTCTCCGCAATCATTATTTTTTTTAAGTGTAATGATAAAATGGTTATTGGAAAGACACACACACACACACACCTCCATTTAATTACAGCCAATTAAAGCATCCTGCTACTAGGTATGATAAACCGATCCTTCAAGCGGCCATTACAACAAATTAAATAATTCCCATTATAGGGACGCCAGACTGCGAGTAACTGGGTTATGATAAAGTGAGGGACGTGTCACTGTCACCATTTGTGACACCCAACTCAAACAATCATCCATCCCTTGTCCATTTAACCAGGCCACAGCGCTGACATTATTGTAATTCACGTATCCAATTTCATCACTGAGGCATCAGACAAGATCCCACACGGCAACACAGAGCCGAGGGGGATAACTACACCACAATATCGGTTACAGATGTTGCATCCGGCATCCCTTCACATGTTATTACTGTATCACATAGTGAGTACGCAGTATGTCATTTGAGTGTAAATAGCTTTATTCTAACTGTGAGCTGTTGGGCCAACGATGGCTTTTATTTAGAATGTTCCCAGCAAGGTGATTTGCCTTTTTTAATATGACATTTTGTTAGCTGTGATAAATTATAAAACCTACACATGAGTTAAGACAATGCACAGTCTATAGCAAAATCCATAGACGCTGGAAGCTTGACTGCACCATATTCTAGCAGTGCAGATATATTCTTTTTGTGTGTGTGTGTGCTGTAATGACAGGCTGCCAGCTGGCGAGATTGTCAGTATAGGGGAGGCGATAGCCCACTGACAGCTACAAGCCTCAGCCTCACTGCACAGAGCTCCCTGTCATTTGAACTCCTTTACTGTTTCATTCTCTTTATTGTCTCCTACCAGAGTCCCTGGTTCCACCTCTACCTGCTCAGCTCATAAACACCAAAAGGCTGATACCTGATCAACGTGCAAGGGATGGTCAAAGCAATTGTCATTCATTCTCATTTGTATGCATAAAAAGCATTAATGACACCATCCTGATGAAAAGTGTGTGTGTGTGTGTGTGTGTCCTTGTCATTAGGCCCAACCAACCCACTCCTGCCAGACAGAAAGGCCAGTCTCATTCATCAGAGCACGTGCGCTGTAATCATGATTCGTCACATCCATTCACTACAATCGTTCCACCATATGAAAATAAACACTTCCACCTCTGCATTCCTTCCCCCGCCTCTTCAGTCTGTGGTCTGTCATTTACGTTTACGAAACCCTTATCCAGAGCAACTTACAATCAGTGGTTACAGGTACAGTCCCTCTTGAGACAGGTAGTAAGTGGGGTTTGAACCTGGATCTTCTGGCTCATAGACGAACATGTTACCCACTAGGCTACAACTGCCCTACTCTTACTCTTAATGTTAACCTATCCATCTGTGGGCAGGGCAGTCACAGCGAATCCATCACAGCTGTGTGTGAGTGGAGCCAAAATTCTATAATCAAATTATACCCATTTTCATGGCTAGTATAAGAGACAGGCTATTATAAAAGGCTCCCTATCATGAAAATGTCACTTTGTGAGATTATTTAAGATTAATACGAGTTCCCCGAGCCTGTCTATGGTCCTGCAGTGGTTAGAAATGGTGATATGTGTTTTTTTTAGTTCAAATTCTATAGGCCGCTCTCCTCCTCGTCCTGCTTCTCTCTTCCTCATTAGCTTTTAAAGCTACAGACACCAAAACGCCACATCCTGTGGAAATCTCATTGTTGGACTGTAATTCTGCACCAATGGTAAATTGTGGAAAAAGACTTCAGATACAGTATAAGGGGAACAACAAGACCGATATAAAAGCAAAAAAAAAAAATAAAAAATCATGTCAGGGGACTTTTACAGACTATAAACTTATTATGGTGAAATACATGCGGTGCAGGGGCAGTGGTGGCCTAGCGGTTAAGGAAACGGCACCGAAATCTGAAGGTGGTGGTAGTAGCCTAGTGGGTAACAAACTCGCCTATGAACCAGAAGACCCAGGTTCAAATCCCACTTACTACCATTGTGTCCCTGAGCAAGACACTTAACCCTAAGTTGCTCCAGGGGGGGACTGTCCCTGTAACTACTGATTGTAAGTCGCTCTGGATAAGGGTGTCTGGTAACTGCTGTAAATAAATAAATGAAAATACATGGATTATTAATACATGGATTTCAAAGGTGTTTTAAAAGTTGTAAATCACAATTGTTACTGTCTCATTATCACTTTTAACAGGGAAGCTGCTCTTTTTTCCTGGTGTTTATATGTGAGAGAACATGCTGTTCATTGCTAGAAGCTGGTAAAATGTGAAACCAGGACCTCCCTCTTCCTCCATTATTAGTTCAGAACGGCTGCCGTGGACTGAAACAGGTCCAAAAGTCTGCCTTCTACCCACGGTAATGCAGTGCTGCACACTTCTCCCTGTTTAACGGCCTGATTGAAGAAGGTCCAGCGCAGCAGGCCTTTTGAAACACGCACTTACCTCATTACCAGGCAAGGTCACACACCAGCAATGTGTGTGTGGTTTCAGATGGACAGTAAACAGAGGCTTGGGTTAAGAGGATTAGGGAGAGTTTAATTAACCAAGGGGCATTTTGTCTTCAGGCATCCACTGATGTTTTGCAGGTAAAAAAGGAAAAAAACAAGCAGAGTTGATTCATTTAAAATGTTCTTCAAGATAAGTCGTTTTAGATCAAATCCTGCGCTTGTCAGTTTTATCTCCATCTCCATCGGTGTGGCCGGTTCCCAGGTTTCCCTCTGCCAACCCTGTCTCATACATACACTGTGCAATTTGTCTCCTCTGTATGAAAAAATAACAGTGATAAATATGAAATATCACCAAGTTATGACCAAATCCACAGCACTGTGATTATGGTCATATTATATTACGGGTCGCAAACCATTAGCCATTTACTGTTCGAAACAGCGTGACAAACTTCAGGCTGGTGAATCTTATATGAGCCATGCACTGCTCTCAGTTCATAATAATATAATATTCCTATTCATATCTAAACATACAGCGGGGTAGTGGTGGCCTAGCGGTTAAGGAAGCGGCCCCCGAAATCTGAAGGTTTCCGGTTCAAATCCCGATCCACCAAGGTGCCATTGAGGTGCCACTGAGCAAAGCACCGTCCCCACACACTGCTCCCCAGGCGCCTGTCATGGCTGCCCACTGCTCACTCAGGGTGATGGGTTAAATGCAGAGGACAAATTTCACTGTGTGCACTGTGTGCTGTGCTGCTGTGTATCACATGTGACAATCACTTCACTTCACTGAGGTGCCACTGAGCAAAGCATCGTCCCCACACACTGCTCCCCGGGCGCCTGTCATGCCCACTGCTCACTCAGGTTGATGGGTTAAATGCAGAGGACAAATTTCACTATGTGCACCATGTGCTGTGCTGCTGTGTATCACAGTGACAATCACTTCACTTTCACTTTTTACGGGCCAATAGTTTGGACACACCTTCTCATTCAATATGTTTTCATTATTTTCATGACCATTTACATTGGTAGATTCATCATTCATCAAAACTATGAATGAACACATGTGGAGTTATGTACTTAACAAAAAGTATAGACCTGGCCTCCACAGTCACCGGACATGAACCCAATCCAGATAGTTTGGGGTGAGCTGGACCGCAGAGTGAAGGCAAAGGGGCCAACAAGTGCTAAACACCTCTGGGAACTCCTTCAAGACTGTTGGAAAACCATTTCAGGTGACGACCTCTTGAAGCTCATCGAGAGATTGCCAAGAGTGTACAAAGCAGTAATCAGAGCAAAGAAACTAGAATATAAAACATGTTTTCAGTTATTTCACCTTTTTTTGTTAAGTACATAACTTTTGATGCCTTCAGTGAGAATCTACCAACTTAAATGGTCATGAAAATAAAGAAAACACATTGAATGTGAAGGTGTCTCCAAACGTTTGGCCTGTACTATACATACATATTACTTCCAATAGATATTCTTGTTTTGCTCACTTAGTAAATCTGTTTCCATACCCAAAATAATGTCATATATCTACAGATTTGTATTTATTGCACCTCCTGTATAAAGTGTTGTCTGGTCTAAAACCTGCATATTGCTAATGCCTGTAAATTTGTTGCATACGGTGCAGTTTCGTGTGTTTTATCCTCTTGTTTTGTTATTGTATTGTTTTTATGCTACAAATTTTATTGTGTCGCTTGAGAAATAATGATAGCCATAACCAAATTCCTTTCTGGTTCTGATTTCCTGAAGCGTCTCTTTAAAAGCAAAAAGAACCAAAAGCACTAAGTTACACTGCACAGTCCGTACAATATGCTCAATAAATGCCCCTTAGCAGCTGAGAGGTCCCCAGCTGTACATAATATCGATCTCTCTGAGGACACCAACACACACACCGAATCCACAGTCTCCACTCTCCGCTCGGATTGGTTATTTCATTGCCTTTGTTTGTTGGTTTGTGAGTCCTGATCCTCCTCTCTTGGCCGGGTTGTCTGCCAGACAATTCTCTCGCCCGGTTTGTTAGCGGAGTAACAAAATGACGGAATTAAAGTGTCATTTTCTCCCACTTCGTTTCCAGCTCACGGCCACTGATTGTTTTGTGCTCCAAACTGAGAAAAAAACAAACAAACAAACAAACAAAAAAAAACAAATAAAAAAAACGAAAAGAAAACACTTCTTTCCCACACGGACGAAATTGCGTGGCCAGATCAAAACTGCAATTGGGAAACAATGGCCGGACAGAGTGCTGATTGAAAAGTGTTCTCTGGCCCACTCCGCTGCCAATTTCAGCCCGCCACGCCAACGCTGCTCAGCTCGGGCTTGTTGACTCCTCGGCTCTGGGACTCACACCAGGGAAAAGAGCTCTCTGGGTGGTTTCTATTTCTATAGACACACGGACACACAGGCGAGCTTGAACGCAATTATTCAATTACGTCAGAATTGTCTTTTTTTTTCAGTTTTGGAACTTGTTCTGTTCTGTCCCCACACACATGGCTGCCCACTGCTCACAAAGGGTGTTGGTTAAAAGCAGAGGCAACATTTTGTTGTGTGCATCGTATGCTGTGCTGCAGTGTTTCACAATCACTTCACTTTCACTTTTTTTTGCTCATCCTCAGGTACCAAAATGAAACAATCAAACGGATCGAATCAAGGTGTCACTGTGCAAAGCACCGTCCCCACACACTGCTCCCCGGGCGCCTGTCATGGCTGCCCACTGCTCACCAAGGGTGATGGCAGAGGACACATTTCATTGTGTGCACCGTGTGCTGTGCTGCAGTGCTTCATAATGACAATCACTTCACTTTTCACTTTTTTGGCGTGTTGGGTTCACCACTTTCTTCTATGTCAGCGTGTGTAGATGAATGGTGTGTGCATTTGGGGTGTGGGCTAGTGGGCGAGTCCCCGGCATAGCCGTGACCCCACATCGGATTTGTCAGTCAGCGATAATGAGTGAACATTATTGCCACTGACAGAACCAGGCACTAAATCATAGATCCTGCTCCAAACACAGCGACTGTGAGGCATGTGGCAAAGGTCATAGAATGTGTATTGACATTAAATATGACTTATAACACGAGGCAAGCAAGCTGGGGAAATTCAGGCAGAGAATTCGAATGTGTTCAGGTCACTTTTTAACATTTAATGTATTTTGTTGTTTTGCAAAAACTATTTTTTATTTAATGATGTCATGTAGGAATCAGTATGGAAAATAAAATTTTAATGGAACTTACCATCACAGTGTTTTCATTATTAATAATAATAATAAAAACCTCACCATAATGAGACAAACCTGCCAAAATATACCAACAAAAAAATTGTTTGAAAAAGTTATGATTAATTCGCAAGGTTTTTGCATTTCCATTCCTCAGTCTTTCATAGTATCAATCTTTCATTTCTTCCATCTTCAATATTTATTACATTTATTTAGTAGTGCAATGGGGGGAAAGTGTCAAATCTATCTTTATGCTTTATTAATGTATTACTTTTATTTGACAAGTTCTTATATTTTTGTTATTTTATATATAGTAAATGTATAATATATTTTTGTATGCATTTTGTTGTTGTGCATTCCTTGCTTTTTAACTATTGCACGTTAAACTCAGTTTTAAATTCAGTATTATTACAGAAAGTATAAAACAGTATTTTTACAGTATTTACTCTGAACTGTTTTGTTACTCGTCCCACGGCCATAATAATCACTAAAGCAAAAATATATATACTGTATTCATCCCTGGCTTTCATTATGTGTATGTGTAATCGCTGCTTCAGCCTCCGACTAGAGACTCCGCCTATTATCTGAGACCCTATTAGTAGACATTATACAGTATGGATTATGCCAGAGGGTCCAGTGCGTCTCGAAAAGTGAAACCGGCCTCAAACAAATTCAATTAACCTGAACCACAGCCCTGCTCACGCCCTCCTCCTTTCCTGACTCCGTCAGGTATCGCGGCTCGTGGCTTGGTTAAAGCCCCAGCGCCGCCACAGACCGACCGCCATTAATCAGCCGTCCAGGAGCTACTGAAGCACCGCTGCAGCCGCAACCGCCGGACAAACCCGGGATCCATTATAATTAATCACGGTAAATCCGATGCCGTTACTGCAGGACTGCGCCATTCTGCAGTACTGCGCTTCGAAATGATCTGTTTGCTTATGTTGGTTACCACACAGGGGCAGTGGTGGCCTAGCGGTTAAAGAAAGCGACCCCATAATCAGAAGGTTGCCGGTTCGAATCCCGATCCGCCAAGGTGCCACTGAGGTGCCACTGAGCAAAGCACCGTCCCCACACACTGCTCCCCGGGCGCCTGTCATGGCTGCCCACTGCTCACCAAGGGTGATGGGTTAAATACAGAGGACAAATTTCACTGTGTGCACCGTGTGCTGTGCTGCTGTGTATAACATGTGACAATCACTTCACTTTAATCACACACACACACACACACATTACAGAGGGGCAATCAAGAAATCAGAAGACTTGAGAAGTTCAAGGTGACGACATCCTCACGTTGAAAAATGTGTCACTTTTCACCCTCATCAGACTATATCATCAGATACCCGGAATCAGAGGGTTAACGGTTCAAATTCTGAACCGCCAAGGTGCCACTGAAGTCCCCTTGATCCCAAGGTACCGTCCCAAGGTACTGTGATGATTAAATACAGAGGACACATTGTGTCACTGTGTGCTGTGCTTCACAATGACAATCACCTCACTTTCTCTTTTAAAAGATATGCACCTCTGGTGTCTGGTGTGTGTGTGTGTGTGGTTTGGGGGGGTAGAATGCATTGAAACAATGACGTCTCAGCACCGTGGTGGTTACAGCAGAGCCTGCAGTCGACCACAGTTCATATTTATACATTATCTTCCGTGGTGAAATACTTGATCTCTGATCCAGCTGTTCCTAGGCAACAGCCAGCCAGTCACGTGAGCTTAAGACCGTAAACAACGTAATGAGGCACAATGATGCAGCATCAAGGTGAGGGGACTCACAGGAGTCCTTTTGGCCAATTAGAATGTGACATCTGAACTGACCGTGGTAGAGATAAAAATACATTTCATGTGGATGAAAAAAAGTATAGAAAACGATTGTAATTGTTTCTCTATAGGATACAAATTGCCTAAGAAAGGGGAGGACTGCTGCATTATTTCAGAATACAGTGGGTTTAAAAGTTAAAAAAGTGGGCTGTCGATCGGTTAAAACATTTTAACCATGGCAAATTTCCGCCATGATTTAATTGGGATGAGATGCGATTAATTAGACGGAAGGTTGTCATTATGCATATTTTATTCTGCGTGGGAAAGAGACTCTCTGCATTCCAGAACTGGGACTTGTGTGTTGTGGCATAATTTCTTGCTGAAAAGGGTCAGTTCCTTGGGAGATTATTTAGGTACATTTTCAAACCATTGTTAATGTCAGTGGAACCCTGTGGGGGTTGTCACAGTGTGTGTGTGTGTGTGTGTGTGTGTGTGACACCAAGACAGCTCTCCAGCCCCGCGGCCACCGGATCGAGGGTAAAAGTGTATGAGTGATGCTCTAATTACTCCGATATTCTCCAGCACGACTCCACTTCCCTCCCTCCCCGCCTCAGTTGTCCAGGACCTGGCTGCCCCAGGGGCTGATGGGTATTGGACCGATTCCCCGTTTGCCACTGATCTCGCTGCAGCGCTCCGTCCAGCCTCGCTCAGGGCAACGTTATCCCCACAGCGCAGACTTGCTTTTATTAAGGGGGGGATTAGCTGCACGGGCCGTGCAGTATCAGTGTAAAAGGTTGCGGTGACACTGTCATGTCATATTCCACGCGGCGACCGGCCGTCTGGGTGGCCGCACTCGCTGTACCGCTCGAAAGAAAAGCTTTTACTCACACCGCTGCTCTTCCACTCGGCAAAAAAAAATAAAAAATACAACTGTGCCCTCTCAGGAACTGGGACCCTGTGTCAGAATAACTTAATCATTTCCATTTACCGCATTTACCAGATGCCCTTGTCCAGAGCGACAGTCCCCCTAGAGAAGTGTCCTGCTCAGGGACACAATGGTAGAAAGTGGGGTTCGAACCTGTGACTTTGTGGTCATCTACTATCACCCTATCAGTAACCTGATGACCCCATGATGCTTGCTCAGGCAGCGATTTGATCGGTTTCTGGTCAGATTCACCCCGTTTATGCCTCCTAAACAAGTAATGAGACCGACAACCACCAACATGCCTTGTTGCCAGTCACTAGACACCTGAGGGACGTTGTCCTCTGTAGCCTTGTCCTGTGAAACGTCCTACTGTGGCGTCGCACTATAATTAATCCCAGACCCTATCAAAGCCTCTAATAGCACTTGGGCAATAAGCGTGAGTGCATTGGCATTTAAAGGAAGCCCATGTTTGAGGAAAGAGAGAGAGGGACAATCCTCTTAGGGTTCAAGGCACCTGCAAAGCATCACATGAAGAATATCTTCATAAGCAAAGATCTCAGGGTCCTTCGGAACAGCATTACAAAGCGCTCATTTTCTTTACACTTCCAGACCAGACCGAGAATTAGGCTGCCGTTCACACAGGACATGGCCAATCACCGGGAGGACAATTAAGACACTGCTCCAGGGTACTGCTGGACAGTGCTTGGCAGTGGCATAGAAAACTCGCCAAATGAAATCCTGACTTTTCCGACTGCCCACCAAGGACTGCCACCCGCTGGACAAGCCATATGCCACATGAAGCGACGCGGCGTGATTAATAGCCGAGGCGACTGGGGAGAACAGTGAACTAATACAAAAACCGTGAAAACGTTGCTGCTATCAGTCGAAGAACCGTTCTGGAAAAAAAAAAAAAAAAAGCCGAAGCCTGTGGCACAGGCAATACAGGCAAATGCTGAGTGCGCCATCCATCCAGGGGGGCACCGCAAACGGAGGAAGAAAAGAAAATCGGAATTATTCTGCCCTAATATGAAAAGATCAAGACCACATGAATTTACCGGCGTAGCAAAGGCTATTAAGTAGTGATAGTAATAATAATAATGATAAGTTACATCCACTACGGCAAGCCAACAAGGCCAAAAATCGGCAGGTTCATGACTCACGTTTAAATTCAACAGAGTAAAAAAATGCTGTTCAATTCTCAATGACAGCGTTTTTTAACCCTGAAGTGGGGGCTGAGTCCTCAGTAAGCAGCGGCCGCAAGGTGATTAAAGGAGCCGCCATTCATCAACCACTTCCTGGCTCCACAACCCCAGACAACAGCGTGCGGTTATGAAAAAGAGAGCGGAGCTGCTTCCAGTTCAGTCGGCTCATTTAGGCATCGATTTAAAGCCAGTTCATTATTCAGCGGTCCAGTCTCGTTTCTGGGACAGTCCAGATTCCCAGTCACACCTACACAAAGGGGGGAGGGGAATCGGTCTTACCTGAGGATGACCACGGGGAAGAGGATTAATCCGATTGGTCCGGTGGAAGGATCCGCAGGAGCAGAGATAAAAAAAAAAGAGAGAATGAAAAATGAATGAGCACAACGACACAGCATTCATCAGGTCACGTGACAGCGCTAAAACTCATTTATTAATGTTTCTTTAGCACTCGTCGTTTTCAATATGACTGGCAATGATAATGATGGAGAGGAAAATCTGAGATGTATTCCAGTACAGAGTGACGCCATGTGTGACATAAACGGCGTCCGGTGAAAACTGCCCTCAGCTCCTGGAACGGATCGGACACTAAAGTTATACACGTCCACTGAAGGCAAGCATGGCTGATGCTTGTGGCGCCTCAGAATCCGAGCTTTTGGATATGAAGTGTAGACTCAGACACAAAAAACACTGGCTTACTTATTTTAAAAAGAAAGAAAAAAAATTGAACTAGTTCTTTTTTGGAAGTGTGAAAAATTATCTTGTTCTGAAGTGAACTTTGAATTGTTTTTTTGTGTCAGAATTAAGTGGCACAGCCGAAGCGCAGCATGCAGTGTTGCATAAAAAAAAAAAAAATGTAAAAAAAATTGGGACAACAGGATCTGCTAGAATCTGGATCCTGAACATGTTGAGAATCTCTTGATGCGCCTGAAAATCGATCCCGCGTTTATTCTGAATCTGTCTGAGTAGTCTACCTCTCCTACCTCATTGTCTGTCTTGGACTCGGGTCAGGTTATAAACACATCAGCAGGGTTAACAGGCCTGTAAATGGTTTTATATTCCCGTTAAATGCCATCGTTCTCTCCTTTAAGTTGCTTTGTCACTACAGTTGGGCCAGACATATAGTCAAGATCCAGCATTATTAAAAAAAAGGGGGCGAATTGCTCCAGCTCGTTCCTTAATTTCTACTGTGCGCCAGTTAGAGGCGTGTCTGTGTGTTTAGCCCCAGGTGAACCGCTGCACGCTCTCCTTCTCCATTATTCAGCGTGAGGCGCCACAACACACATTCCGAGCATTTAAACCAACGGCCCGCAGAGGCAAATGTCAGCCGTGACAACCTGTACAAATATCACAAGCGGAGGAGGAGGAGGAGGGGGCTTTAAATATTAATACCGGCCATTTGTGTGCCAGGGCGAGACGCCGCGGCCGCGCCTTCACGCTTGCCGGGTGTTTGTTGCTCTCCGGCGAGCGGGCCGCCGCAAGGAGAGGGGGGGCAACCGCCGGAGACCACCGGATCCCCCAAACCAGCGGGTGGCATTTGTGCGGCCCACTGGCATTTATGTTGGTGGCTTCGTTGACGTTGGTGATGCAACGCTGGGGGGACGAGCAGGAGGGCACTGATGAGGCCTCTCAGATCGTTCTGGGTTCTAGAGACCACCCCTCTGATACAGGAGAACGCTTCATCCTGGGTGGTTTTATGATCATAGCTTGTTTTTCTGCACTGAAATTCTATCGTCAAAAAGGAGGTGCTTTATAAAAATTTTGAACAAAAATGAAGAAATTATTGTTTCACATCCGTACTATATGAAATCAGCCAAGCAGAATTGTATTACTTAAAAAAGACAGTAAAATACCATTTTCGTTGACTAAAATTAAACTATAATATACATTTTCGTTGACTAAAGCTGGACTGAAAAAATCATGGACTAAAACCAAAATTAAGACAGGCCGCCAACAACTATACATGTTAGATAATCCCATCATGATAACTATGTGAAAAAAACACTATTTATCAATCTGGCATAGATAATGCATTTCTTCTCTTGGTGAACTTGTTCATTAACTCCCTGATTCCCTGTGCTAACTTCAGAGGTGGATTAGTACACAGTTCACATAGAGCTGTTCACATTACAAGCTGAACCCACAGACCAGATGCAGGTGCGCAACGCCTGTCTGAATTCAGAGTGATATAAAGGTTCCATGCTGGATATTTTGTCACACCGCTCTCAGCGGGGGACTGTCACCTCCGCATGTTCGTTTCTGCGCTCGCTGATTCTCTTTTTCCTCCCCCAGTAGGATCGGCGGCCTGCGCTGGGGTTCTGGTGCAACGTCACGCCTTTTGTCTCCGTGTTCAGTGGGCATGCGAGAGCGGTGAGATAACTGAGCTGAGAAGAAAGGAGCGGTAGAGATACATAAAGAGTACATTAAAGAAAGGACCCCAAGATGACCTGCTGTACCCGGTTAACGTGGTACCCTGGAGACAGGTGACGAACTGAACAGCAGACGTCCGGGCACAGCTTGTCCACACGGTGGCCTCTGAAGGTCAAAAACTTCTTTCTAAAGCAGGAAGATTCTACCTGGTTCCACCAGATTTCACACTTTTTGCTGTGGATACATGTTCGAAGCTTAGATGTGAAGGTCAAAAACTCTTTACAAGGTCATGGTTTAAGAGATGATGGGTCAAGAGGCCATCGCAACATTGCAGTGAAACCCACACAACCGCACAAACTAGTTCTTACAGAAGTTCTTACAGAATTTCTTCTCCATGTTGGAGAAAACAAACCTACAGCAAAAAACAACAAATCCATCAAATCCATCAAGTGCCGCCCAACACACTCCTTATTTCCTGCATTTCTGAGTGTGTGGCATTAAAACAGAATCAATATCCAACTGAATGCTGCAGGAGTACAGATATAGGCAGTAGTTGCACAACATCGGAAAATAAAAAATACATGAATAAATTCCAGACAAATGTAGCGATTTGATTTACAATAAAAATAAAATAATATATATCAAGCTTCAGTTCAAGCTTTAAAAGTTAATTTAAAATGTTATTGCCCATTGCATTCCACTGCAGGAATGACATGCAGAATATAACCATTAGCAGCCATCACAGTCTATGAAATAACAATAAAAAAGAAACAGTGACCTAGAGCCGCGATATTACTGATTGCTCAACACTGTCTGTTTTGGACGCACTCATGCAGTCTTTTTTTTTTTATAATCAGCATTACCATGGTTACTACTCGTCAGTCCCAAACCGCCAAGGTGCCACTGAGCAAAGCACCGTCCCCACACACTGCTCCCCGGGCGTCCGTGCCACAACCCAAACTTTTCGTGATACTCCATGCCATGTTTTCTTTGTGTTCCGTGTTCTGTTGTTCCCTATTAGCCAGTTTAATTCACCCGTATGTAGTTAAAAGTTCCTATCACGTCTCCTGATTCCTGCCATGTTTGACGTCCTGTCGTTAAATGTAAATCCCTGTTTGTGTCTGAGTCGAGCGAATTCTTCCGCCCTGTACCGTGCTGTCGTGACTTTTGAGTTTCCGATGTGGAGCACCTGCCGCCACGGCATTACAGTCAGAGATGTATGTTGCCCACTGTGTATGCTGTCCACACTGGGAAACTGGGATTTACAGTTTTCTCTTTAAAAACCACGTTGGCTGTGGCTTATTCACAGGTTGCAGCACTAGGTGAGGTTTATGTTATATATTTAAGATAAGATGATATTAACAGATAACTAAGGATTGGAATTGAATGATTATGAAGAACACTTGTTACAGCAGATATGGCTGCCCACTGCTCACTTAAGTTATGGGTTAAATGCAGAGGACACATTTCGTGGGTGTGACCGTGTGCTGTGCTGCACTGTTTCACAATGACAATCACTTCACTTTCACCCACTAGGATTTGACCACCTGCCAGGTAACCAGCAAGCAAGCACTTCTCATGTTTATCTGCTTATTTCTGTAAATCCAGAAGACCTTACAGATTGGAGCCTGAACCAGATAATGTGACTGTAGGCCTGTCAGTCAAAATGGCTCGTTAAAACTACCCATCACACCCACTCATTTGGCATACAGTATGAACATTACAGAGGCTCTTAAATGAACACTAGTGCAGGGTAACTACAGAAGAAGGCTGGTCCACCATCAATTGGTCCTTTTAATGTAGTCAGTCTGGATATAGTCCACTTTCCACAATGCATCATGGAGAAATTCAGAAAATGTACACTCAGTGGCACATTCAGCCAGGTCTATCTGCTGGTACCGGAGGAAGAAGATGGCCAAGAATTCTGCTGGGAGTACATTAACAGCAGCCAGTTGGCACAGGGTAAAAAAAAAAAACATAGTTAAAAATAAAGGTTTAATAAAGGCATTAACAATGTGCCCAGTACTTTAAAAATCCCTGAACACCCCCACCTACATCAATTAACACCTTACTGCGGCACAATGCAGTGGGATCTGTTATCAGACACTACCTCCTAAAGTCACACAGAGCATTTAACCATTAATCTTGCATTTAGATTCAGAAGAGGGGCTCATTAACGCCCGCACGATTACAACAAAATAGATAAATAAATACGTCAAAAACCTGAAGAAAAAAAGGAGCCTCCGCTGGTGAGATTTCGATCTCAGGCTGATTTATCACCCCCCTTGAAGATTAGAAGATCTCCCCCTCAGCCTGCCGAGCACTCTTTCCAACATGCGTTTTAATAAGGCGTAAAAACAGAGACGGCGCTGGGAGGGTTTCAGCCTTTCATGCACTGACAAACTGGTAAAGATATGAAACAGAAGCGGAGATGTATATGCTAATACCTTTTTCTGTACTATTAAAGTATGAAATCAACACACATACAGAGTTGCATCACAGTTTCCTTGGATACACTATTCGGGGTACAATGTCTGAACCCCACACAACCATGAATGTAAATGTTGTGGTGGCCAGTGAGCGCATTGGTAAATGAGAGATTCTGGATGTTCTTTAATATAAAAAGGACATGGGTGGAGATGCTCAGATCGAGGATCTGTGCACCATCACAATCCCAAATGCACTGAACACAGGGGGACCAGCAGCCAGTGGCGAACCACGCCATTCTGGGCAATCCGAACACGACACATATACGGCGCTGTGTAGGTTCCCTCTTTCTTCCTTTATTTCGTCCCCCATGCGCGAGGAAACCGAGGCCCGAGCGCTGATCACGCATGCAGCAGTGCCCCGACTGCCAATTAGCAGCGTGGCCCGTGGGTTATTGTGATTCCGAGGATGTTTCACAAGCCTCCGCAGCAGCAGCAGCGGCCAAACAGACTTCCTGCCAGGCACTGCCTTCAATAATTCTCTCAATAATGTCAAATCATACATCCATAACATACATAAAACATGTGCAGGACAGAATTTGAAAATTAATTCTCCAAAGGCCATACAGGGCAGGGATTCGACATGCATCGCTTTCATCTGAAGCAGTTGAGATGGGACAACAATTTTAATCCCGTACCGACATTTAATACTGATGTTGGTGGTTTTGGCACGAGGCATGCGACAGGCATGCTACTGTTCTACTGATGGACAGGGTAGTGGAGGACAAGTGCAAAGCAATAAAAAAAAAAAAAAACCTGAAGGCTGCATACAGAGTAGCTATAACTGTTCTTCACAATAATGCCACGACTCGGGATGAAAACTATAAATTGACGTATTTGGGAAAAAAAATGACCAAAACAGAAACATGATCTCACTCGAAAACAGTCAAAACCAAAATTCAATCAGAAAAATGTACAGTTTTATTATACATACACATGCATACACATTTAACAAATAAATACAAAATGTATAAATACATTATAATTTTTCTTAGTCTAGCACCCAACACTCTCCGAGCATGTTCTTCAATGACAAGTCTAAGCCTTATCAGGGCTCTTAGTTTGTATACTTGATATTCTATAGAAATCGAACGAGAATTGCTGGTGTCTTCCCATTGTAAGTCGCTTTGGATAAAAGCGTCTGCCAAATAAAGTAAAGTAAAGTAAAGTAAAGTACATGTACAATGAGATAAAAAAAATAGTGCAGACGTACAAACATAACACAATACATAAAGGGTTCACGTATTAAGGTACACTCACTTTATACAGAAATGTTCAAACTTGTGTTTTATGTATCAGGATATTTGACAGTCTTTTTTTTTTTTTTTGGATCTCGCAAAAAATACTTTCACACTACAGCATTTTCGCATCTTTCCCTGCCAACATTGGAAATTTCAAGAAAAACATTGCCTTGTGTATGGGGCATTAATGAAATGAGGCTTTGAGGTTGGACAATGAGCTAGTCCACATCCATCATGATCAGAGATGAACGTGACCCTTCCATTCTTGCTGGCTGATGGGTAATTGATCACATGGCATCCGCAGGTGCCACCTCATCCGTCCGGATGAATTGCACAGCAGAGGGAGAGAGGAAGTGAAAAAGAGAAATCGCAACGAGGGTCGCCGATGAAATTGCCCTCTCTGTCTCTGTCTTCCAGGGTTAGCGCAGACGTTGACATTTTTTTATATTTCTTTCTGGGAACTTCTGCCCCTCTGGTCCCATAAGGTAGGTGAACATGGGGTCGCCAGGTCCCACGGCAGCTCCCAAACCTCTTAGCCAATCAGTGTCCATGAGCGTGTCATACATCAAGGGTATGGGCAGTTCACATCAAGATCTTACCAAGTTGCTCTTTATTTAATTCGGCGATGCACTCCGTTCAGGTATAAAGCCAAACATCTGTTCCACATGGTTAAAAATGCCTGTAACAGTGAGCCTTACAAAGTTGAATTTTCATGGTTTATTCATAAGACTGCCTGTTCCTGTAAGCTCCATATACACCATCAAAGACACCAAGGTCTTCATGTGAGATCTGAAGATGGGTCCCTGCCAAACTTTGATTAGCGGAATAGAAATCTTCTGCATTGCCTCCTGATTGCCTCAATAAAGGCTAAATGTAATAACTTGTTTGAAAAATGAGCTCTAGTCACATCACTCTCTTAAGTATTTGTTTATTCCCTTTCTTTCAAGTTTAATACACAGATCTGACTTTTCCCTTCTTTCTTTCTCAGCTAATCAGTACTATACAGATGCTTTTATCCAAAGCGACGTACGGTTTTCCTAGATTTTGAGTTACAAAACTAAGAGCCCTGATGAGGCCTAACTTGTCAAGAATAGAACATGCGCGGGAATTGTTAAGTGCTAGAATTTCTGCGAGTGTGTGTGCATGTGTTAGTATTAGACTCATTTGAAAATAAAAGCAGATGTTCAAATTACTTGGTGATGGACTGATGCAACACATTCTCACTCTGGGTGTGTCAAAAAAAACCCAAAACCAGTGCAATCCCATCCACATCACTACCAGACTCTCTGGGATCGTGCTCCAGCCGCCATATCACATAAGTATTATGCCGATCTGACTTCCAACGCACAGTAATTACAGTAGCAGCAACTCCCATCGGTAGAGATTCTGACATTCGTAGAGGCAGAGGATCAAAGAGAATTGCCTGTGTTACGTCGTGGTGTTTGTGTTGCATTTGCAGGAGGCCTGGTGATTGCAAATTGAGCCCCCCTGTTCCTGCTGTGGACTAATAAAAGGGGCTTCAGTTTCCTCTTTCGATGCTGCGCTTGCCGTAACATCAACCCGGCCCGCCTCCCTAGCGTTTCACATTTGCATCACTTCCGGTTTCCCCTGCGCTTCCCCTAGGATGCTCAGACCGTCCCTGAGCGCCACGGTCAACTTAACACCGAAGTGCAGTGGGTGGCAGGAGCACGATCTCGGAGCATCTTAACAGCAACACAGATGGAGCATGATCTTGGGGCATCTAATAGTTTAATAGAGACCCAGATGGAGCACAATCTTGCAACGTCTAAATAGCGACTCAGATGGAGCACGATCTCGGAGCGTCTAAATAGCGATGGTGATGGAGCACGATCTCGGAGCGTCTAAATAGCGATGGTGATGGAGCACAATCTCGGAGCATCTAAAAAACGACATGGATGGAGCACGATCTCAGAGCGTCTAAATAGCGACATGGACAGAGCACGATCTCAGAGGGTCTAAATAGCGATGGGGATGGAGCACGATCTCGGAGCGTCTAAATAGCGACATGGATGGAGCACGATCTCAGAGCGTCTAAATAGCGACATGGACAGAGCACGATCTCAGAGCGTCTAAATAGCGACATGGATGGAGCACGATCTCAGAGCGTCTAAATAGCGACATGGATGGAGCACGATCTCAGAGCGTCTAAATAGCGACATGGACAGAGCACGATCTCAGAGCGTCTAAATAGCGACATGGATGGAGCACGATCTCAGAGCGTCTAAATAGCAACATGGATGGAGCACGATCTCGGAGCATCTAAATAGCGACATGGATGGAGCACGATCTCGGAGCATCTAAATAGCGATGGGGATGGAGCAAGATCTCGGAGCATCTAAATAGCGATGGTGATGGAGCACGATCTCAGAGCGTCTAAATAGCGACATGGACAGAGCATGATCTCAGAGCGTCTAAATAGCGACATGGATGGAGCACGATCTCAGAGCGTCTAAATAGCGACATGGATGGAGCACGATCTCAGAGCGTCTAAATAGCGACATGGATGGAGCACGATCTCAGAGCGTCTAAATAGCGACATGGATGGAGCACGATCTCAGAGCGTCTAAATAGCGACATGGATGGAGCACGATCTCGGAGCGTCTAAATAGCGACATGGATGGAGCACGATCTCGGAGCATCTAAATAGCGATGGGGATGGAGCAAGATCTCGGAGCATCTAAATAGCGATGGGGATGGAGCAAGATCTCGGAGCATCTAAATAGCGACATGGATGGAGCACGATCTCGGAGCGTCTAAATAGCGACATGGATGGAGCAAGATCTCGGAGCGTCTAAATAGCGACATGGATGGAGCACGATCTCGGAGCGTCTAAATAGCGACATGGATGGAGCACGATCTCGGAGCATCTAAATAGCGATGGGGATGGAGCAAGATCTCGGAGCATCTAAATAGCGATGGGGATGGAGCAAGATCTCGGAGCATCTAAATAGCGACATGGATGGAGCACGATCTCGGAGCGTCTAAATAGCGACATGGATGGAGCAAGATCTCGGAGCATCTAAATAGCGACATGGATGGAGCACGATCTCGGAGCGTCTAAATAGCGATGGGGATGGAGCACGATCTCAGAGCGTCTAAATAGCGATGGTGATGGAGCACGATCTCGGAGCGTCTAAATAGCGATGGTGATGGAGCACGATCTCGGAGCGTCTAAATAGCGATGGTGATGGAGCACGATCTCAGAGCGTCTAAATAGCGACATGAATGGAGCACGATCTCAGAGCGTCTAAATAGCGACATGAATGGAGCACGATCTCGGAGCGTCTAAATAGCGATGGTGATGGAGCACGATCTCAGAGCGTCTAAATAGCGACATGAATGGAGCACGATCTCGGAGCGTCTAAATAGCGACATGGATGGAGCACGATCTCGGAGCGTCTAAATAGCGACATGGATGGAGCACGATCTCGGAGCGTCTAAATAGCGACATGAATGGAGCACGATCTCGGAGCGTCTAAATAGCGATGGTGATGGAGCACGATCTCAGAGCGTCTAAATAGCGACATGGATGGAGCACGATCTCGGAGCGTCTAAATAGCGACATGAATGGAGCACGATCTCGGAGCGTCTAAATAGCGATGGTGATGGAGCACGATCTCAGAGCGTCTAAATAGCGACATGAATGGAGCACGATCTCGGAGCGTCTAAATAGCGACATGAATGGAGCACGATCTCAGAGCGTCTAAATAGCGACATGGATGGAGCACGATCTCGGAGCGTCTAAATAGCGACATGAATGGAGCACGATCTCGGAGCGTCTAAATAGCGATGGTGATGGAGCACGATCTCGGAGCGTCTAAATAGCGACATGGATGGAGCACGATCTCGGAGCGTCTAAATAGCGACATGGATGGAGCACGATCTCAGAGCGTCTAAATAGCGACATGGATGGAGCACGATCTCAGAGCGTCTAAATAGCGACATGAATGGAGCACGATCTCGGAGCGTCTAAATAGCGATGTGATGGAGCACGATCTCAGAGCGTCTAAATAGCGACATGAATGGAGCACGATCTCGGAGCGTCTAAATAGCGATGGTGATGGAGCACGATCTCAGAGCGTCTAAATAGCGACATGGATGGAGCACGATCTCAGAGCGTCTAAATAGCGACATGGATGGAGCACGATCTCGGAGCGTCTAAATAGCGACATGAATGGAGCACGATCTCGGAGCGTCTAAATAGCGATGGTGATGGAGCACGATCTCAGAGCGTCTAAATAGCGACATGGATGGAGCACGATCTCGGAGCGTCTAAATAGCGACATGGATGGAGCACGATCTCAGAGCGTCTAAATAGCGACATGGATGGAGCAAGATCTCGGAGCATCTAAATAGCGACATGGATGGAGCACGATCTCGGAGCGTCTAAATAGCGACATGGATGGAGCACGATCTCGGAGCGTCTAAATAGCGACATGGATGGAGCACGATCTCGGAGCGTCTAAATAGCGACATGGATGGAGCACGATCTCGGAGCATCTAAATAGCGATGGGGATGGAGCACGATCTCAGAGCGTCTAAATTGCGACATGGATGGAGCACGATCTCGGAGCGTCTAAATAGCGACATGAATGGAGCACGATCTCAGAGCGTCTAAATAGCGATGGTGATGGAGCACGATCTCAGAGCGTCTAAATAGCGACATGAATGGAGCACGATCTCAGAGCGTCTAAATAGCGACATGGATGGAGCACGATCTCGGAGCGTCTAAATAGCGACATGGATGGAGCACGATCTCAGAGCGTCTAAATAGCGACATGGATGGAGCACGATCTCAGAGCGTTTAAATAGCGATGGTGATGGAGCACGATATCGGAGCGTCTAAATAGCGATGGTGATGGAGCACGATCTCGGAGCGTCTAAATAGCGACATGAATGGAGCACGATCTCGGAGCGTCTAAATAGCGATGGTGATGGAGCACGATCTCAGAGCGTCTAAATAGCGACATGAATGGAGCACGATCTCAGAGCGTCTAAATAGCGACATGAATGGAGCACGATCTCAGAGCGTCTAAATAGCGACATGAATGGAGCACGATCTCGGAGCGTCTAAATAGCGACATGGATGGAGCACGATCTCGGAGCATCTAAATAGCGATGGTGATGGAGCACGATCTCAGAGCGTCTAAATAGCGACATGAATGGAGCACGATCTCAGAGCGTCTAAATAGCGACATGAATGGAGCACGATCTCAGAGCGTCTAAATAGCGACATGAATGGAGCAAGATCTCGGAGCATCTAAATAGCGACATGGATGGAGCACGATCTCGGAGCGTCTAAATAGCGACATGGATGGAGCACGATCTCGGAGCGTCTAAATAGCGACATGGATGGAGCACGATCTCGGAGCGTCTAAATAGCGACATGGATGGAGCACGATCTCGGAGCATCTAAATAGCGATGGGGATGGAGCACGATCTCAGAGCGTCTAAATTGCGACATGGATGGAGCACGATCTCGGAGCGTCTAAATAGCGACATGAATGGAGCACGATCTCAGAGCGTCTAAATAGCGATGGTGATGGAGCACGATCTCAGAGCGTCTAAATAGCGACATGAATGGAGCACGATCTCAGAGCGTCTAAATAGCGACATGAATGGAGCACGATCTCAGAGCGTCTAAATAGCGATGGGGATGGAGCACGATCTCGGAGCGTCTAAATAGCGACATGGATGGAGCACGATCTCGGAGCGTCTAAATAGCGATGGGGATGGAGCACGATCTCAGAGCGTCTAAATAGCGACATGGATGGAGCACGATCTCGGAGCGCCTAAATAGCGACATGAATGGAGCACGATCTCGGAGCGTCTAAATAGCGACATGGATGGAGCACGATCTCGGAGCATCTAAATAGCGATGGTGATGGAGCACGATCTCAGAGCGTCTAAATAGCGACATGGATGGAGCACGATCTCGGAGCGTCTAAATAGCGACATGGATGGAGCACGATCTCGGAGCATCTAAATAGCGATGGTGATGGAGCACGATCTCGGAGCGTCTAAATAGCGACATGGATGGAGCACGATCTCGGAGCATCTAAATAGCGATGGGGATGGAGCACGATCATTCTGCATCAGACGTGGAGAAAGGCCTTGTACGTCAATAAATTATGATGGAGCATAATTTTTGACGCGTGATAATGTGTTGACTGATGTTTTGTGATTCCGATCAAAAGCCTCTGCAAAATCATTTAAAAGTATTGTTGTTTTCAGATACACACACACACACATGCTTACAAAAAGCATAATAGTATTTTTTTTACAAAATGCAAAGTGAGCAAACATAAGTCAAGTCTAAGTTAAATAAATTGGTATTTAACATTATTAACTTTAATAAACTACAAGCAAAGAGAAGACATCCGCTATGCGTTACTCATGAATTTCAGCTTCGCTAAACACGTTATTATACATGCAAACAAATTATAAGGTCATCAAGATGCTTGGAACACAAAAACAGATAAAATGTATGTTTTAATAAGCCAATTTACAACCAAAAAAAAGACAGGTGTAGTTTCATCGCGCTGCGTATTCATAACACTGCACTGCAGACTGATTCCATACGCTGACAATATTTATTTAACGGCGCATTATTTATTCATCCTGCTAAAACAAACCCAGCAGGAGGCAGCCAGCCGCAATCAGGCGCCACGTCGCACAGCCGTTTATAGAAAACCTTGTTCTACTTACAGAACAATTCCACCTACGCCAGCTCACAAGATGAATAGAACATCTGCAGGCAATTAGAAACAGCACCTCCCGTCCTCAGCACCTCGGATTGGCTGAGATCTCTACCTGCCATCATCCAATCAACCACGATACCGAGACCAGCTTTATCCAATTCGTCCAGTTATTCCTAAAATCAGGCGCTGTGATCAACATCACGGAGGTGAGGGGAGCGTCTGATGGATGATTGATTGCCGCCTGATGAAAGAGGACTTAATGAGGTCCGTCTAATAAGGGCCGAGGTCCAGAGGGACGTGTCTCTGTCGGGGGATCGGCGCCTCTCTCCCCATCCATCAGAACCGACCTCTTCATTCCAACCCCTGGACAACTAATGAGGGCCCTTGATCAAAGGTTTGTCCCTCGGACCACCTGATCAAAAAACTCTTCAGAAACAAACAAGGCCACCACGAGGTGAATCCTCCTTTCACTTTTCCCGATGGCAGGGGATGATGAGCGTTCCTCCAGTCAGGACGTCTTATTCTCCACACATAAAACCAAGGCAAAACCAAGGGGAAGCTCTCAGATCCCCTCGACACCTCGCACTCCACCATCTGCACGCTAACATGAACACACGCACACACACACACACACACACCTGGGACGATCTCTACAGATACACAGCGCGTCACGTTACGCAGCAAACAGGCTGGCGGCCCAGCAAGGGGATCCCGAGCACCTGTAAACACCGCACTACCCAATCAGCCACACTATAAAGCCGAGTAGTTAACGTCTGTCAAAACGGCAAAGCGCCACTATCGTTAATGTTTGCAGGCCATGTGAAACTGACAGTTTCTTATGCACAAGTACTTCAATAAAATTTGAAATTCCGAAACAGTGCAATCAAGACAATAACATTTATACAATAACATAACCATGAAAATAATAGCAGTGAAAAAGGACAACAGAAACACTGAGTACCAAGGAAGACTATAAAAACAATATCAGTAAATACTAATGCATACCAGCCAACCTACATATCATACAAGGATCAATAGGAACAATACATTTCTGTAAAAGCATCCCAAAAATACATTATCTAACAAATCCACTGAAAATATTGCATATTTACATTGACAATAAGGAAACGAATCTGTTCAGGAAAAATTACAGTTGTACTTTGAGGGGTAAGACATCTCATACGGTACAGAGCAGGGTGGTGGTCATGTGACAGCTCCATCACATGGATAACGGTGATGTCCACACATCCCACTACTTGTATGACCTCTGACCTTTCGAGTCTGAAACCAAAAGGTCACAAGTGATTGTCAAAACCCGCGTCGTGTGACATGTCCCCAGCTGGAGGGGACGGCAACTGCAGGAATCCTGTTTATTTTCTGTTTTTCTCCATTGAAAATGGTGCAGACAGGTGTGTGCATCTGTTAATGATGAGATGGGTGTGCGAGAGGTAGCCGATTGCGGCATGACAAGCCGCCGACGTTTAATTTCCTCAGATCCTCCAGCCGAGTCGGCTAATTACCGTTTTCAGCCAAAACGCTGTCTCATTAAAACAATTAAAAGGCCAGCAGCAGACAACACACTGCCTCCAGGATGGCCAGCCCCGGCTGCCAAAGCAGCTCGGCCACTGCGGCGCTGACAGGCGGCGAGCCGACAGAGGCCCGCCGCCGGCCAACACATGCGCCGTTTCTTTCTCACGTCTTCATGTGACGAGAAGCAAAAATGTCAAAAATGAACCATGTTCAATCATGTCAAAGGACTTAGAAACAGATAGAAACAGAAAGTGTCTGCTTGTTGGATATCTGCATGTTGGAAGTAATTATTCCTGACACCCAGAAGACGAACTATGATGATTTTTTTTTTTTTCATAAACAAAATGTAAAAAGGGGAGGAGCCTTTAAGCATAATTAACGGCTCTTACACACCCCAATTAACCAAATCCTGTCCATGCATCACACCATCAGTTACAGTGCAGCGTCCATGTTCACTTTTTCCCCTTCCTTTCTCTACAGTTTACATTTTTTATGTTTTACAGCATTTATCAGACGCCCTTATCAAGAGTGACAGGGACAGTCCTCCCTGTTAAGTGTTTACTAGGCCACTACCACCCTTTTCTCCACACTCCTAATACCCAGTGTGCACAGTAGGAGTGTTGAAATTATTGGCGGCAAGAAAATGCTGCATGCAGAGTGTATTTGACACCATCTTAACGTGCTGAACGCCTGTGTGGACGCTTTGATTTGGTCCAATGAAAAAAAAAAATCGTGTGAATGAGGCCTTAAGTCTCATCTCACTGACATATTTCAAAACATGAGTAATGTAGAAAAATTAATGTGTGCATCGTGACACATCACAAATTGAGGTGTTGATATACAGTACGTAATTGAATCCACCTGTGAAGGGCCAGTGAAGGTATGTCAGTGGATGTCACAAATGTGACCACGCCCACTACCAACACCAACATGCAGATTATCAGCACTTTAATTTAAGCATTCTGATGGGGGGAACTAGTGAATGTGACTTTAGTGAACATGAGTCATACACCACATGGCCAATAACCTTCAGAATTAATCTTTTTTTTTTTGTTTTTGGCGATATAAAAAAAAAAAATCAGGTACGAATATAATCATGCTCTGGTAAAAGGTCATGATCTGAAAATGTCAGCATTTCCGCATCTCACAGCTAATTTTTTTTTTTTTACCCCAAACAGAAGTTCACAATTTTATTCTGTCGAATGAAAAAGTGGTGTGTAAATTTGGGACATTTGTACAATCTTACACACAATACAACAATTTAAACATCAGGTCAATAACACAGATCCAGCATCACTGATAACATGCCACTCATGGTGGGTTTCAGTCTCTGCTTCTTCCATATTGACTCATCAGATCTTTCCACCGCCATTGTTAATTCTTTAAATGTGGAGCAGGGGGGTTCATGGGATACGACTAGATGTGGCAGGTGTTTTCCAGACTGAACTAACCAAATCAATTAAACATTAATTGGCTGGATCAGTAATTGGACCAGGGCTGGTCGATTACACGATAGTGATTAGTGATCATTAGAAGGTGTGACCCTTCACTGGTCTGACAATTCGATTGATTGATTGTGAATATCAATTGATTGATTATCGACGCACCCCATACATTTTTCTACATTACGTCACATTATGTTTTCAAATACATCAAATACATGAGAGTTAAGGCCTTGTTCACATGGACTGTCCTTAAATGTGATGCTACATTTACACTTATGGCATTTACCAAACGTCCTCATCCAGAGTTCCTTACAATCAGTAGTGACAGGGACAGTCCTCCTGGAGACACTCAGGGTTAAGTGTCTTGCTCAGGGACACAATGGTAGTAAGTGGGATTTAAACCTAGGTCTTCTGGGTAATGGGCGAGTGTGTTACTGTCTATGCAAACACATTTCAGCTCAGGCTCGAGAATTGGCAGGGGAGCGTTCACCAGTGGGTCCTTTTATAATTCTGGTGGTGCAAGGTGTTGAATGGAACTGATTCGGATTTCAGTATGAAGGAGAAAGTGGGTGGGGCAGACGCGATGAGGACGTGACATGGATATTAAAAAATTATTTTATTTTGCTGTATATTTTTTTACATTTACATTTATCACATTTATCAGACGCCCTTGTCCACAGCAACTCACAATCAGTAGTTACAGGGACAGTCCTCCTGGAGACACTCCTTACTCAGGGACACAATGGTAGTAAGTGGTGATCGAACCTGGGACTTCTGGTTCATAGGTCTGTTACCCACTAGGTAGTACCACCATGTTAATAAACTGTTTTACATTTCACTGCCTCTAAATAATGAAGGATGTAAATAATTGGATGTGGGTTTATATATTTCTGTTTTTTTATCCATTTTGCTTTGTATTGTCATGGTTGAAGGCCATGAGGAGGATAGCAGGAAGCATACGCACAACTCACAAGACAACTCACATCACCAAACCACGACCTGACGAAGAACAGACGCAAACAGAGCAGCTTTAAACATGCACACACGTGTGAGAATGATCGACAATCAAGGGAACACAGGACGAACATGGAACTCCAGTACGGATTTTGAATCCAGAGTATCTATTCTGGACCGGATCTGTACATTTACATGTACGTAAAAACATTTTTGCACTTCAATTACTTCTATCAATTATTTCGTAAAGATTTATTGGTCATACTGGCATTTCTTTTACAAATTCTGTGCATTAAATAGGCTTTTCATTCAAAGTAACTATTCCTTATAGGCCTGATCCTGGATCTGGCCTCAACCCTTCTTAGCCGCATGTTTGACCTTCCACCGGAAACAACCTTCAGCGGCACACAGCTACACAAGCTTCAGCAGCACACAGTCTCCTCAGACATATCAGGCCTTATGAGAAGATTGATAGCCTGCCTGGCAAAAATAGACTGAAAAAAAAAAAAAACGGCATTAAAAGTGGCACAGACAACTGCCTATTTCCAAGATGAAGAGCAGGCACCTGCTATTAAACTGTCAAATGATTTCTTTTTCGCCCTCTTTCACGACAGTAACTGCAATTACGTGCCGGGGTAGGAGAACCACGTTTCGGGCCCCATCAAACATTACCGCCGCTGAGTCAGGGGGAGTGGCGCAAATTGGCCCAAAGAGCTGCCCGGCACTCAAATCAGTCCGAGATCCACTCTTTTACAAATGGACCCCCTCTCCGAGCGAGCGATTTCAGTGAATATCCGTCTGGAGCGGGTCGCCAGTCACCGCGAAGCCATCGGCGAAGCCGCACGCGAGGGATTCGACCGGCTGTTTGGCTGCCCTGCACCTGCGATCTGTAATCAAATGATCGGAGGTTCCCCTCGCACGGGCCTGGCCGCAAAACCGAGAGCTAGAACGTAGAATCCGTTCAGCAGCTAGAACCGCCACCGGACGTCTTACTGCCCCGTTCTTTAGTGGATACCAGAAGAACAATATAGGCCATATCAGATATCATTTTGTATGATTAAACTGGATCTAAACATGGTTAATCTTTAATTCACTTAGTAGAACATAATTGATGAAACATTCCAACACAATTCCAAACTGTGCTTAGGTCTGCATCAGAATAAAAAAAAAAAAGGAGCATGGCTTGTGTACATGTTTTTTCTTTTTTTTTTTCAGCATTTATCAGACACCCTTATCCAGAGCGACTTACAATCAGTAGTTACGGGGACAGTCCCCCCCTGGAGAAACTCAGGGATTTGAATTTGAATGGGATTTGAACCTGGGTCTTCTGGTTCATAGGTGTGTTGCCCGCTACGCATGGTATTGCCTCTCTGCCCGCAGGGCATCAACTTTAAACATCCGTCCAATCATAATAGTGAATTCATTCCCATTGTTGCTGCTTTTTGACTGACACTGCCTCGCGCCGAACTCCTTTCCATTGACTATTCTCCTGGATTTGCCTTCGCCTGCCTGTTGTCTTGCCTGCTCCTTGCTCGGTGGACCTCGCCAACACCGGACCTTGCCTGAAGACCGATCTCCCCTTCCCCAAGCCACGGTAAAGACTGAACTCTCATGCCAGCAGCAGCGCCTTAGCACCTTACTGCATGACCCATCCCTTGACACATCACCATAAATTGAAAACGTCTTGAAAAGAGGATGAGAGTATTGCTGTGTTTGTCCTAAGAACAAAAATACAACACAATATTGCCCCACGCAGGACGTGATGCAAAGTAAGCAGATTTATGGTTTATGAAGAAACAATTATGTTTTCAGAAAGCGCATTGGCTTAAAAAGACTGTTTCATAAAAATAAAAAAACACTCATTGTATGGAAATACCATCCATTATTTAGATGTGACTGTTGAAAGCGCAGCTTTGCAAGAACGAAGCACAGAATAAGATCTTGACATGATGGTGGATGCCACCACTGATGACAGGCTTGCAATTTACATTAACAATTACGGCATTTATCAGACGCCCTTATCCAGAGCAACTTACAAATAGGAAGTTACAGGGACAGTCCCCCCCTGGAGAACCCTGGAGAAACTCAGGATTAATTGTCTTGCTCAGGGACACAATGGTAGTTCGTGCAATTTGAACCTGATCTTCTGGTTCATAGGCAATTGTGTTACCAAGTTGTCCACTACCACCATGCTTGCCAGATTCGACACATACAATATTACTGACAGGCTGATCAGGGACGTGAAGGGGGTCTTAAAAACTAAGAGCCCACAATGTGGCCATTTTTGTCCCACATTTACTGTCCCATAAAGCTCTTGACTGCCTGTCCTGTCCTGATAGCAACGATATGATTTACAATATTGGAGCGTTAGAGGAGAACTTTGTCTAAGACCTCGTGTGGAATTGAGCTACTGGATGTTCGGGGTGGTCTCCCTTCAACCAAGCCCGACATCCAGCTCCCGTTATCCCTGAAAGCTTTGATCACAACACATTGTCCACTGATGCCCTGAGGAGGCAACATTCAAGGCATTGAGAAGAAGCCACAAACTTGGAAATCCTTCAACGACCTTTTTTATGCCATGAAATTTTCACAGCAACCACAATTATTCCATAAAACCAACAATGTTGGTGCATGGCTATTATCCCACTGATGTTTTGGCTAATATGTACACACCACAATGATAATGGGTGATGCAAATATTCATGTATACAACAAGAGTGTTTAGTGTTAGAGACCCAACAAGAAAGAAAATGATCAAAACAAATCCTGAATTCTGGACTGGTCCCAGGCTGACATGGTGTGAGTGCACATGTGTAACATGTCTGCTCAAACTTTTACTAATAAAGCCAAACTACACCCTGTTGCTCATCAAATAATTTAGCTCTATCACTCCCGATTACTCCCATGAATATTACTTTCTCCTCAGAGATGCAGATGTTATTGGCCATGACGTGAAACAGATGTGTTCATATCCACCAAACAAGCCAGGAAATAAAATTACCGCCATTAAAATGTTAATTAACACAAAGTCGGTACACTTTCGAAATGACAGAGAAAATTGGCAAATCAGATTCTGAAATGACAGGCAGCGCACCCAGTGATATACCCACAAACCCAGCAACACTTCACACACCAGGGTTAACTACAGCACACACACACACACACACACACGGACACAGAGTCGTTATGTTTGGACAGTGAGCTCATCAGTGACCAACATCTAACATCGGTGACTTCACAGTTCACGGCATTTTCCAGACTGCAGAGACATCCTTGGCCAAGCTGGTAGGAGACCCCGCTCTGGACTCCCACCTTGGCGCCTGCCTGACCTTGACCTGTCACATCTCTGGCATGACAGCAGGGCTTCATTAAAAGTGGTGTAGCACACATGGTGTGATCTTCACGGCCAGTCAGAGCAGGCCTTACGGCTCTGCTGATTACACACAACTAAAGGGCAAATAAAGATTTAATTAACTGTCTTGACTATATTCGACATAGTTAATTTCTAATATCCAGAATCCAATCATGTCCAGGTCTTTGGCTAAAATGGCCTTATATTGTCTATGTACCATATTAAGATAAGATAAGAAGAACTTTATTTATCCCGAGGGAAATTCTTTTGTCAACAACATGCTCAATGCAGAAGGAGAAACAAGAGGAATAAATTATATTTACAAAAAATATTAATCTGGGTGGTAGTGGCCTAGTGGGTAACATGAACCAGAAGACCAAAAAGTCCCAGGTTCAACCCCCACTTACTACCATTGTGTCCCTGAGCGAGACACTTAACGCTGAGTGTGTTAATCTGTGTTACTCTTTAGTAAAATGGGATGGAAAAATTTACCAGCTGCCTAGAACAGATTCATTTGCAAAAAAAAAAAAAACATGTAGTTCTGTCTGGCACACAGTTGGATTCATCTTAATGCCCACATGGCTGTGCCACCAGAATCATTTCTCTCTGTCTTGGTCTGAATGGGAATTAGCAGGGTCCGCTGCCTACAATGACACGACTTTGTATTTGCACTTGAGATTTGTTACTTTAGTTAAAAGTTCTCATTTTAATGTTCCAGACAAGACACACCGCTAATGTTACCTTTTTTTTTGGAAAATGAAATGTAGACCTTGAAGCAAACTGGTCTGTATTAGTCTGGTTTGGTCAAGATTTACAGCGACCACAAAGACCACAGTTTCATTCGGCAGCCTGGGTCTACAGGTACCTGCAACAAAGCAACCCACCTGAGAGAGAGAGAGAGAGAGAGAGAGAGAGATCACAGGGGAAAGGAAAAGGTAGAGGAGAAACAGGGAAACAGAAGGAGGCCGGGAGAAGGACAGAGGTAGAGGCAGCATCTCGGCTGATTAAAAGAGATTGACAGTTACATTCTCTCCCGGTGGTCACTCTCCTCTCTCTCAGCACACGGCAGTCATGCATTATGGATGACAGTTTACTTCCATTAGGGGCTGGAAAAGGGTCCTTACCAGCAGCGGTGAGCTTTAACAACCAACAGACCTTTGGCATCTCCCTGGAATCATGTCACACAACATGAGCATATATAATTTATACAGTCATGTATGGTAAAAAAACATTTTTTAACTGACCTCTTAAACTCCCATTGAAATGGCCATTTATTTTATTTTATTCTTAATAAACTGTCCAAAATAGCAACCAAATGCGCTGACCACCAAAGCAAAATTAAAATCCCCACCATGCGAAATTTTTCAAAGACAACTTCTCATGAAGAGAACGTTCCAATTATTTGCTAAAACAGTGCGGAACGGCGTGGATGCCCTGTGGATCCCCATCCAGAACTAATTATCCCGGTTTCCTGGCTCAAAATGTACCATTTGGCATTGAGGTACTTACGCAGATAATTGCGCTGAATGAGGCCCAAAGATTAAAGCCTAATAGAAGGCAAAATAATGAAGAATCACAGCAGCATAATGATATGCAGACATCGTGTGAACATAATCAAAACAACGGTGTTCATTATAATAACAGTTAGCAGGGTGCATGCAGCAAAAAACACTGACACACTGATATTGAAAAGATTCTTATTTAATGCATATTTCATTTTTGCCTGGGAAGGACCGGCACATGTAAATGCATGCAAAAGATAATCTATAATAATCTGCGAAAAACTTGCACCGCGTGGTCAGTATCTTCTCAACAGGTCGGACTACAGTGCAAATGCACATGCATGGCCAGCCAGCACACCACAAAATCAAGTCTCACAATCTAAAGATGGAAGCTGGCACAAAATGGCAGAAATTATAAATGTATAAACGGGTGACAACGTATGTGGTATGCAAGAGTGAATTCAGGTTGAGGTTTAACCCACTGCAACATGGAATGAGTGAGATTGTAATTGCACAACCATACCCGATGCCTGAATTCCACAGAAGTGGCCTGGCGGGTAAGGAATCTAGAAGTGTGACAAATGGTGTCAAATAAACGCTCTATGAAGCGTTCCTCTTGCCGTAAATTTTTGGCAAAATCCAGAAGAACGTTAAATAGCAACAAGCAAACACCAATGAAACATCACTTGAATGCTGTACACAGATTTACGCGATGCAGCAATTACGCGGTTAATTTCAACACCCCGACCAAAATCGGAAGGTTGCGATTTTCAAATCCCGAGCTGCCAAGGTGCCACCGAGGTGGCTGCCCACTGCCCATTGTCTGTCACCGTGTGCCATGCTGCAGTGAATGGCAATCACTTTCACTATTTCACTTTAACAGGGACACTCACGCTCTCACTCACTGACACCATACCGGGACTCTGGGCGCAGAGCGGGGACTCACCAAGGGCGGAGCGCCACCCCACCACAGGGTGCACAAACACCATTTTCTCACACACTCACACCTACCAGCAATTTAGAGTCAACCAATCCATCTAATGTGCGTGTCTTTGGATGGTGGGAGGAAACCGGAAGCCGAAGGGGCTGCACGTGCATATTTAAAATGATTCTCCTTGGTAGGTTCTTTATGTAAGTATAATAAATGTTTGGAAAAGTAGGAGGTTGATGTTCTGCGGTCACTGCTGCTCAGTCTAACACCCTTTCAACGTCTGAGGGAATTTAAAAACAGACACGTGGACTGAGAATAAGAAGAGACCTCGGCCACGGCACCCAACTTCAAAGGTTCACAGCACTCCTCCTGCGTCTGCTGGAGTTCATGCAGGCCAAGCATCCAATCAGCTCGCCCATACATGATTTACCCGATCTTCCCTTCTGCTGCTCCCCAATGTAGGAGAGGCCAGTTGAGGTAGAAATGAGATTAGGCATGTTCAGGGTGTGAGTAGCCGGACGCCTCCAAATAAAACTGATCAGGCAGAGATTACTATTAGAGATGAAAATGTGAAAGAGCTGGAGATGCTGACAGCATTATTACATGCTGCAGCACGACCGCCAGCTTCAAACAGGTAATCAGACCCAAATTAAGTGTTAAACAGCAACATCAAAGAGACATTTTTTGAGAATTTCATCTCTCAAATTGAACATGATGAAAAAAAAGTTCCTCCCGAGACGTAACTAGGAAATGTTCTTTTTTTTGGGAGGGGAATAAAATAACCGCCGAACGGCGCTTGTTCCCTGGACTATGACAAACAGACCCTATAATTAGAGATGAAGGTGCACTTCTACCTGATTACCCCCAGCCTGGGCCCTCGCCACGGCTCTCGGCTTTTTGGTCACGCTGGCCCTTAATGCAACCTGTGCACAATGCTAATACCAGAGCCGCCCGACTACCGGCCTCCCCGCTCCCCACTCAGCAGACGGGATCTGATGACTCCTGGCACGTTAGCCGGGTTCCTCTCCCCACCCTACCGCTGAACAGGTTTTGAAGAGTCACAAATGAAGCGACGTGCGAAAGCGGCGCCCTAACAAGATCTGGAATTAACATATCTGCTGTCAGCAGGGCGCAGGAGGCATGAAACCCTGAGTTCCAGCGTGGTCTCAAGTGTGAAGCCATCGAATGTAAAAAGGTTTTAGCTCCGCCCATATCCAGGCATTTGAACCGCAAAAAAAGGGAACATTTCTTCTGTCCGTTCTGCCTATGCTGTTGTCTGCACTTTTTAAAAATAGTCTTTCTGCAGCATAACAGTAATGCATGGTTAACAACCCTGTTGCTGGCCCTTCCACTGGCTTAGGGTGCCAAGTAAGCCCACAGAGCTCTTTATGCTGTTAGGTAACCAATTTTCCATGAGATCAGAAGCTCAAAGGGCCGCTTAACCCCAATGAAGAGCACCAGAGTGGAGTGAAGAGAGACAAACGAGAGAAATAAGGATATAAAAAGATAAAGAGAATTTATTACGAATTGGTATATTTGTGTATGCACGTAAATACTCAACATGATGCAGTGTTGCTGACTTGTGTGTGTTGTGAGTGTGTAGCAGTGGGTTTTTTTTTGCCAGCACTCTGAATCTTATTAAATGCACATACAATTACTGAACCATTAAAAGCAATGGAATAAAATCCGGCAAGAAAAAAGGAAAAACTCATTAGTTTAAGAGCATGCAGTGGCAGAGAACATAAAACAGAAAAGACCTTGGATTTTAAATCACCATGCCCATTATGGACCCTAATGACTGTTTTTTTCTAATTAAACGTCGGTAGGCTTCGTTCTTTGAGTTCCTCTATCAGCGAAGGCCGCGATAATTTATTAGTGCACAGCGAGGCGAGGACAAAGTAGCCATCGTCCCGTGCAGCGGCGTCCAGGACGAAGTCCCATTTGAGGGAAAAGGGCTCATCTTTATAGCATCTAATCTCCTGTCCTTGATGTAAAAGCCTAACCAAACTCAATTGATTCCTCTGCTTTTGCCTGGCCCATTTACATCTCAAACTATCTTTAACAAGCTGTTCAATACGGTTAATGGACCATTCTGAGATGGAGACTTTTTTTTAAACATCCCGTCTTCAGTGAAGTCTTTGAAAATGTTCGCTCTCCCCTTGAATGAGTCCCTTTTGTCAGGGGCCCATTGATGGGCAGAAGCCGTCGACGGAGAAGAGAAATCTGGCTGCCGTGAAAAGAAGTCCATCTTCTAATGGTCAGGAGCAGAGGGAGGAGAAGATTAGAGGAGAGAGAGGAAAAAGAAGAAAATAATACAGCAAGGATGGGGGGTCTCACAGATGCTCAGAGATAACGGTGGCAAAAAATGAGACAGAGTGCTTCTACTCAGGAGGAGCGCAACACAAAAATACAGTAACAAATGTGCCCTGATGATGACAATGATGATGATGATGATGACTGGTGACATACAAAACCCTGAAAATGTGTCAAGACACAGATTAAGTGAAGCCTTGTAACGTTTTCGACCCAGACAGACTTCACCTCCAAATTGTCCATCTCCCAGCAGCAGTGCATGATGGTACATTACAGATGAATCAGGTGACACAGCAGCTTTGCTGCTTTCAACGGAGGTGCCATCTCAGAGACATCACGTAAAGCTACGCTGGATGGTTGTGGGTGAGAGGCGTGATGGTCGATGACCAAATAACTTCACATTATGTAGAGAATTAAGACCTCATTCACACCTGTGGTATTTTTCCACCGTCCCTGGTGTCATGTGAGCGCGAACTGGTGTTCAGAGGGCGTTAACGAAGGCCAAACTCAAATCAGGCAGCCACAGTCACTTACCGGCACTACTTTTTAACTAGAAATCCACCCAGCAACGTCATTATGATGTAGTCGATTATGTTCTCCACTGCGTCCATGTCTGCATCGCCATGCATTGGTTACGAGATTCATTTCATCACCCCTACTATGGGTCAGTTATCAGTTTTCAGCAAAAAATATGATGGTTATCCACAATTTTTGAGTAGCGCTGTCCCTCAGACTCTGGTGAGAAGGAACAATGGACTCTGGATAATCGTTGTGATCCGCTTATGCATGACTGCAGCTGGATTCAGTTGGATTTGTATAGCGATTTCTACCCTGGTCACTTGAGCAAGGTCACATTTCGAAATCGAATGACAGGAACACTAAAATCAGAGCTGAATGCCACAGTGATGCAGGAGAAGTGATTTAAAAACACAGACATGACACTAAATGAATTACACCACTGACGAAGGAAAGCTCCTCCGAATCTTTACATGGAAGCATTTGTACAGCTATGGGTCATCTGCCAGCACAGCTGAAAGACATATTTAATTAAAATATTCAAAAATAGATGCATAACTGGCTCTCGTATTTGATTTTAATGGCATAAATCTGCTGAAAACACTATATCATAACAGCAGCCTGTCCTTTTAAAGGTGAGGGTTTTGTATCACACCTCTGAATAATTACGAGACTTACGGAAACCTTTTTTCCAGCCAGTACTATAAGGAATGTTACAGGAAGCAGGAACCATGAGGGTGCTAGATGTTCCGGATACTAAACAGGATGGGAATAGATGGGTCAGCCTCTCTAAATTTTTCCTTCCATCACATCTTCCTCTCCCTCTTGCTGGTTGCATCCCTTCTCCTTCCTTTGGTTGCTTCTCTTCTTTACTGCTCACCACATCTCTTTTACCTCCATCTCCAGTAAATGGATTCATCTCCACAGCTCGAGTTTTTTAATCCCCTCTTATCGATCCACTCCCGGCCTTTACTGATTCATCACTTCTGGTGGGAGGCTGCATTCGGCTTAGAGACTCTGGCTGGAATTTGTTTTAAACAGAGACCACAGAGGTATCATGTTTTTTTTTTTTTTTTTGCAGATCGATCCATTTTACAGACCTGCTGCATTCAGGTCTTCCAACACTCTATTATCTGAGTTGAGGCAAGAAGGTTTAATTATCATGAACAAACCAGACCAATTCCAACCCCAACAGAGTTTTGTCTCGCCACTTTCATGGACCCAGAATGATGTAATGTGACGTTGTCCAATCAGAGCACAAGTTCTTACCTAACTATATCATATAGATATCCATATGATACGGTGTCACCAAATTAAATGTGAAAACTTTAAAGACACAGTCATTTGCATAATTAACCTTCTAGGGAGTGTCAATGTATCTTGCTGGCACAGAAATTTTTTTTATTGACCACCCGTTGCGCTTGAGGAGGCATCAAGGGCGTTTCTATAGGTAAATGCTATTGGCTGACGGCTTGCTTTGTGATTGGCTATGGTCTATATCATTTCCTCAGATTCTCAACTTTGCCAGGCATGCAGATGTATGGCTGACCAGCCAGAAGAACGTGTTCTGCCTTTTACTCTCTACTGTTCAGGACTGGAAGTCATCAGCCAATTCTCACAGGTTTTATATTTTCCACGTTGTGCTCTGGTGTCCTACAGCTATGCCGTTACTGTGATGACTTTTTTATTATTTAACATATGTCTGCCACCAGAAATGTTGGAACCAACCTGAAGCTCACCTGCACTCCTGCTTTAGACTTTAATAGGCTACCTGGTTTGCTTCCTGGTTACAAAACAGAAGGAAGAACTGGGAGGGATGTGTAGGGTACGAGAATCCCTGCTTTACAGACCTCAGGATCCAGTGCCATGACGGCATCGGTAGATTTCGGAAAGAGTCGGGCATTTGCTTTCTAAGAAGAGGCTTTGAAAGGGCATTAAGGAATATATGAGCAAGACCTTCTTCAAGTTTCCTCTGAAATTTTAATGCACAACATCCAGAGGCCACTGTGCTTTTGGCAATGTGCTCAGAAACCTTAAAAGCTTTGAAACAGGCAGCAAGGCCATGCTTCAGAAGGAACGAGCACAAAGCAGGTCTGTTTTCTTCTTCGCAAGCCAGCAGGAGATGCAGTTGTCAGCTGTAGAACAGAAGCTGTAATTACGAAAGCCCGTGTTTTTGTAGCATTTCAGGTTGATAATTGAACCCCCGCAGCATGAAACAATGAGACAACACACACACACACACACACACACACTCACATATAAACACACTCACTTCCTGCAGCTGAACACCATCTGCTTACATCACAGAGAAATTGCAATAAATGTTAGTATATATGTGTTTGTGTGTGTGTGTGTGTGTGTGTGTGTGTAGACGGTCTGCCGAGTGTAATGTGGCGTAGCACGGCAGCCTCAGCTCATTAATTACTGCAGGCAGCACGCTGAGCGGCGGGGCACCGAGAAGCCCGGCAACGCGGCCTACGGCCCCGGCCGCGGCTTAACCACCGATCACAGGCAGACGCCGCGCAGACACGACTCCGACCGAAGAGACACACACCGGCGCCGACCTGGGAACACACAGCGCCGCGACGGGGCGAGAGCGATGGCGGAACATCGGGTCTGTCTTCACTCACGCCCACATGCAGCATATACGAGGAGGGGAAGATCGCACACACTCACACACACACTTCAGTTACACAACTGCTGCAATCAGGGAAAATCTATAACAAGATCGATGCCTTTAATAAGGCAGAGGAGGCGGGAATTCTGCTGATCAGCATGGCAGCAGGGGGTCATGTCCTTTTATTATCAACATATTCCCATCCATTATGGTATGCAAAGAAAAATCTGTGTTTGAAATTCAAAAGATATGGAACAGGTTTTCTTCCATATAATGGTAACATTGACAATGGATAAACATTGTCACAAATATTCAGGATTTGATGAGAATTATTTATACATAACATAAACTCACAGGTTCAAACTTTGATTTCTGCAATACTGGGAGGAATGGACTGTGTCCACTAGACAATCACAAAATGGTATGTACTGACATGCATCTTGATCTGTGTAATAATTGTATTTGTAGTCTACTGTTTTGCATGCTACGTTGCATTTACTTTAACAAAAAAATAAAATTATTATAATAATAATAATAATTTTTTAAAATTAATAATTGCATCCAAAAAATAACACAGGACAAATGGTTTAAATGGCTGGATTCATAGTGGAGTGCTGAGATGGATTATCTATCCATCCATGTTGCATACTGCATGAAACAGTTGTGCATTGTATGATGCCAGTGTAAACATCTCTGATATGTCAGTTTTTGCAGCACGCATGAAAAACTATGCTTCTGTTCTGACAATGCTTTAAAAGCTCAGTGGGGAACAAATGACTTTTCAAATTGCTGATTTATTATTATTATTATTAGTAGCAATAGTAGTAGTAGTACTCTTGTGTTCTTGTTTCATTGAGACACACTGTATGTGATTGTGGGCTATATAAGAAATAAATGTTGTTGTTGTGTTTATTACTAACTATTTCTTGTCTAAGCTGGATTTCCTGCTGTGTGTATCAATGCAGAAGCAGGCATAGCTCTGGGCTCTGGGCTCTGTGACAGTGCAAGTGTGTGTGTGTGTGTGTGTGTGTGTGTGCATGCTCATGCCTCCCTGCTGGGTTTGTCAACGCTGTAACTGGCATCGCCCTGGGCTTTCGAGATGCCAGTCGACTCCAACACTGTGTTTAAGCTCTGTTGGCCACGGCGACGAGATGTCTCTGGGGCTGTGTGAGTAGTGCCGTGAGCAGGAAGTGCTCAGAAACGTTCAGACACAGGAAAAGACTCCGGAATGGAAATAAGAGAAAGTCTCCGCTGCTTTACATTTCAATACGATGCGATCAGGGATCCTGGTCGTGAACTGAGCTCTGCACCATTCCCCTTCCAAGAATCTGTATGTAGCTTCTGGGTTCTTCTTTTGAAAATAAGAATTTAAATACAACATGAGCATATTTGTCAAATAATTAACAGCCGGGTGACATTTTGTTTTGTATCAGAGGTAAACATTATGGTTCGACGCCCATGGTACGTTCATGTCCCGTCCCCTGTCTACCTGTTGACCTCAACATGTACACAGGCATCTACCATAAGCCACCCGAGTTGTCCTAGATCCTGCTTCCTGGCATTGAGCTGCTGACGAGACAACCCAGCATGAAATGTACCAGAGAGTCGCCACAGCCACCAACACCATAGTAGCTGGAGCTTCAGGGATCTTTAAATGGACCAGTAGCATTATAATGGACATGCAGTGTGGACCATGACACTGGACTAAAACCTACTCTGCACTGTCCAGTACCTCCAAACATGGACAGATCCTCTTTACTGCACGATTTTGGACTTTTTCTCCCAATAGCAACCCTACTACAACACCTGTTGGACTGTTTCTCTTGGACGAATCATTACTGGCCCTGCACTGACACCTATTGCCCCCTCACTCTACCCTGAAAGGAGTCCCTCTGTCACTCACTCCTTCTCCCCTTTTATTCCCTGGGTTTTTCAGTGTGAGGGGGTGTCAACTGTAGGGCCTGTCAAAGCCCATTGAGACATACTGCATGTGATTTTGGGCTCTATAAGAAATACATTTTGTAGTTGCTGTTGCTGTTGTAGGGGTCGGAGACAGTGACAAAGGTGTGTGACAAGCAGGTGTTGGATTGAACCATAATGGGCCAAACTCACATGGACAAATGGTTTTGCGCTTGGTAACATTTGTTCAGTGAAGTACTACTTACAGAACAGGAAACACTAAATCACCCCCACGAAAAAATTGAATTTCTAAAAAGAATTTAGTAAATGTAATCCAATTAATACATGCTCCTTATGTAAGCATATTTAGTCCAGTACATTACAGTTGGTTATACTAGATCCTCTAACATTGAAAACCTGTAATCAATTTAATCACGTTTGGCCACCACCGGAAACGGAAAAAGCCACCAAGAAGTGTCATTGGATCAGATAGGACAGTTTAATTTATCTATGTCCACCTATTGGGGGTATTCAGGCATGGTTTATGCTTCTGTGTGACAGTTGGTGACCGGTCTTTACTGCATTGGGACCACTGGAGAAAGTGAAGTGATTATCATTGTGATACACAGCACAGCACACGTCAGCAAAACTAAATGTGTCCTATTTATTTAACCATCACCTAGTGTGAGCAGTGGGCAGCCATGAAAGACTTTGCTCAGTGGCACCATGGCGGTTTGGGGATTCGACCCTTAGCCACTGTGCCACCACTGCCCCTAACAAGGTTAGCGGTGGCATGCACAGTCTGGGTGACCACTAGTTGGGTTGGAAAAGTTGGGCAGGGGTTGGTGTGACCATCTTGAACAGTCTCCATCCTGTTTAACTATTAAACGATTATGGTTGTAAAATGCCTTGTGAAATCCAGAGACCACAGAGCCGATCTCCAACACACCTACCGAGGTTTCCCCGTGTCCCTGTGTTTGGGTCATACTGGATTGTGCTGTGCCGTACTGTGAGAGTGTCTGCCTTTTCGTATCATCCAGGGGTGTGACCTGCAGCCCAGGTCACACATTTTTCAGAGCTAGGCGTGGTGGCTCGTTTTTCCCTTTTTACTGTAACTCAATGTTCCCCACCATTCACTTTGTTCACTTTCCTCCTCGGTCGTGAAAACTTGTCTAAAGTCTCTGTTCTCACTCTTCATAATGTTTTATAGTAACATATAAAAATAAGCATCAGTTCATTGTAACACATATTGTTGGATTTTTCTGCAACACAATACCTTTAACTGATGATAGCATTAATAAATCATGAGTTGAAAATCTCATACTCTGGAAGTGATAAAAATTACATTGACATTACACATTTTTTCTTTTTAAGGAAATGAATATTATGTTGACTCACCGTAATTTTTTAAAAGCAATCTTACATTAATAAAATATTTAGCTTTGATGAGTAAGATTTAATTGAGAAAAAAAAAACATTTGTCTGATCATGTGAGAGTGATGTAGCACATTCAAATCAAGTGAGTTGAACTAATTAATATTTTGCAGGAAACAGCGGTGCAGGCGTGATGGTCACAGGAGCAACGCCGCTGGCCTCAGCGGTCCTGGACCTCGCCCCTGCTGCTACTCCGGACCTCTCCTTTGAATGGCCAACCTCATCAGCAGACTGCGGTCCTGGACCAGCAGACTACGGAACAGCTTCTTCCACAAGACCGCCAAGACTGTTGAACCACAAGCCAGCAACCCACTGGCTCATAACTCATAACCTCAAATTACTATACAGTGACTTCAATTAAAACAAAGCATGTATATATGTTTACTGTTAACACTAGAAGTCCCAGGTTTTTCTGACCCGGACTCAGACTTCTAGTGTTGTTCTATGTTCTAATTGTTCTACGCATTGTCATATTGTCTTTTGTCACACTACTGCTACACCACTGCTTCTTGGTGTCATGTGAAGTGACAAAAAAAGCTATTTTCACTCAGCAACTCGGCACAACTCGTGACAGCCCTGCAGACAGAAACCGAAGAAAAAACTAAGAGACCCAACCTTGAATGGAGTGGAACACCACAACCACCAAAATTCAAGACCTCTAAAGTCCCAAAGTCCCTCCGGCCTGTGTGAAGACTGACTGGTGTGGTAGAGGAAGTTTAATATATACATACTCTTTGACCTCTATGTGGGAGTAGTGTAACTGTGTGTGTGTTAAAGAGACTTGTGTGGTGACCTGCAGTGGTGACCTGCAAGCGCCATTGAACACCCCTCTCTCCTCTCCCCTCGACGCCTGCTCTGCTCCCACCGCTGGCCCCTCTCAAACGCATCAATCTTTCACGCGTTTCGCGTGAGAAAAAGAGAGCAATGACAAGGAGACAACTCAAGATGATAATGCAGTGGGGTCAGTGGGATCCAATCATCAATAATCAATAATAACAAGAAATAGTAGCAAAGTGCAGAGAGTAAAGATGAACATTGTGAACTGTTATCCACACGAGACGAGGCTGTCGGCTTGAGATGATCAAAGAGTGCCGTGCACTGTCTGAAACCCAATGTCATCTTCTCATTGACTCGTTGTCCCTTTAAGACACTCGCCATCTGATCATCTTTCCCAGGATGCACTGGGGGGTTTCTGAATCCCCATCCATCTCTATCCATTCCCTCTGCTATGCTGATTCCAGCTTCAGAATCCCCGTGCACCTGTCATGGCGTCCCACTGCTCACTCAGGGTGATGGGTTAAATGCAGAGGTCAAATTTCACTGTGTGCACCGTGTGCTGTGCTGCTGTGTATAACATGTGACAATCACTAAACTTTAATATAACCTACGTTGGATTCAGACATTGATGACCAGCACTGTGCAAAATAATGGATTTTTTGTAAACCACAAAGAGGATCGATTATTCCACAGCCTTGATCACCTAACATGTGTTGAAGGTCATATAGCGGCATCTAGTGGTATTTACTTATATGCCATAATGTAAATAAGCCTTAGTAACAGTGAATTTGCATTCTTCCAAAGGTTAAGCTTTTTTCATATTTGAAAAATATAATTTATTATTAACATACTAGGAAGTGCATCAAAATATCCAAACCTTGTAAAATGAAGGTGAAAATGGTGGGCTGAGGTTTCATCAAAAAGTTTAATGCAATAGATAAGTGAAATGTTTATTTAATATTGCAATTTGACTGTGATTTACTGTTTATTACTATTTTATTTAGAAATAAAAGAACTATTACAGCAGCCTCCCATTGGATATAAAAATGTGACATGCCAGGATCAAGGACATTTATGAGGATAAATTTACACAGCACCAACAAGCGCACGAAATTATTAGACTCAAAAGCCAGCAATTATGGAATTAAATCCACAGCCAGTGGGTCTGCCACAAATCAGAGCCGTGCATAAAGCATAATAGCCCCGCACCAGAGAGCAAGCGGCGGCGCCGGGGTTCCGAGTCCATCGCTAAATCATCCACCACAGTATCAACACGCTGTGACCAGGGCCCAGCTGCACTCACACGCCTGCATGCCGTCCTGAAGCTGCAATTAGGAGGGGCTGGAATACAACCGAGGACAAAAGCGAGGATACTACAGAGCACACACACACACACACACAGGGCAAAGAGTACTTAGAACAACTAACGCTTCATACAAGATCTCAATTTGTCTCTTGGTGAATTATGGATGTTGCTGGATACAAGGAATAAAACCATGTATTTAAATATTTTTTGGTGCATTGGGAAAAGCAACGGCACTACTGTAGTTTATAACAGGTTACCCACCGCACGCTGTGGGAATACATTAAGCAAAAGGTTATCCTGGGGATGATTAAACGGTGGAAGTGAAATGAGAAAACCGTGAACTTTATTCATATCGTGTTTGTTATTGAGAACGTTCTGGGGGGGGGAAGGATCACAAGATCAAAACCTAAAAGATCTATTTTAGGTTTTTAGCTTAATCTTTTTTATCACGAACATTGATGACGGTAGACGGTAGCGATCACTGTATGCAACTCAATTAAAAAAAAAATTTATTCTCTAATTACCCTGAATACTGTGGTCTGTAGCAGTCGCAAAAAGCATTTCACTGCATATCATACCATGTATGACTATGTATGTGACAAATAAAATTTGAATTGGAATTTTAGACATTAAGGCGACAATTTCCCCCCCATTTGTTTTTCCTGTTTTTTCCTGTGATCAAGAAAAGGACAACCATGACAGTTTCACGGTTTTCAGAAGGTGGCCATGCAGAAAATGATCATTTTCATTTACGCCTGGGTCGCAGCAACATGTGTGTGTTGAACATGAACTCTTCCAGGCTTCACACTTCGCATGAGGACATGACGTGATGCTGTTCTGGTCACATTTGTATTCTTCTGTTATAAGATTGAGCACCTGAACCCTCCCTATTCCTCAGATTTGCATGTTGTGTGTGTCATTCTGCTCTTGCTTTTTGAAGAGAATAATTCCCAGCATGGGCTTACAAAGAGTTTTTATGGAGGACATTTGGTCCAACACACAAACACGCACTCACACCTCTTCATGTCTCGTCCTTTTACTTCCACTGCTCTTCCTGCCACTTCTTAACTTCCCTTTGGTAATCCCTTTCGTAGCCACCCCTCACTTTTTCCATCCGTCTGCCGTTCCTCCTCCCTCTCTGTCTGCAACCCCCTCACTCAATTTTCTTTGAATTCCCCAGATACACTTCATCGTAGTCGCTTCTTTCTCTCCGCGTATAATCCCTCTTACTCTCCATCTCTTATCGCACCCTCATCCCTAACCTTTCTCTCTCTCTCTCTCTCTCTCTCTCTCTCTTTCTGAGGCTGTGGGTGTCTCCTCTCATTCTCCTCTATCAGCAGGGAGAACCCCGGACGAGCTCCAGCAGGCGCCTGCTATCACCCATTCTCTTTAAAACACAGCCAGGGAATAGAGCGAGCGCAGAGATCTGAGCGCCAACACACACACACACACACACACACACACACACATCCATCCTCTGGGTGAAACGCTTACGCTGTTAACCGTATCCCTCTGGGGAACAGCAACACTGTCGCGACTGAAACTGGCAAAACCATATCGGCTCGTCCTCATGCATTATTGATGCCATAATGGCCGTTTTGTGAAGTTTTACGTTGGCAGGTTCGAGTTGGCAGTCATTATTTTCAGACAGAGGACTGTTCAAAGTTCTTCCCCACTCCCAGGGAGGGAATGCGAAATGACCCAGTTACCCTCAGATGTCACTGATAGAACCGCGTCCGGTCTCGGCTCACGTAATATGCAGTAATATCTGTGACAAGTTCCTTTCCAAGTGCCCAGAAATATACAGAACCGTGTTTATTCATTTTAGGCTTCAGTGTTTTCGGCAGCAAACTGACATGAGAATTTTTCTCACTTTTAGACGTCCCGTAGTACCAAAAACATTCAAGTCAACTCCCGAGGGGGTATTTTCATTGTGCTTTATAAGAAATAGAGCACTGGAGGTTTTTTTTTTTCATTTATATTTTAAGAAAATGTGCTTGTGGAGAATAGGTATCCAGAATAGGGCGATAGGTACCTATCAGCGTTTTGCCACTTTTATTGATGCGGGCTGAAGAAAATCACATATCTGGCAAAACTGCTTGCACCACATTGCCCAGACCGAGTTACATTGCAATAGCCCTGAACGATTGCCATGTGTTCCTCACATCTTCCGGAAGACAGAAAAAATATCTCAGCAGTAAATATTTCAAAATGAAGTAGTTTTGGACAGTGTTTCAAATGTTCCTCAGATGGTTCAAGTCACTTCTTAAGACCACAGGGTTCTTTATCAGGGTCAACGGAAGTCTAAATCAGTAAACTCATGCAAACTGCATGGAAGATAACAAGTGGAAGACAGCATCAACCTAACAAAGATAACAAATTCCCGTGATTCTGAACTGTAAGATTAAGTTTAAGACCTGTCCTGGGCAAAAATAGAACTTCATTTTTAGTCTAGGTCTAGACATGAACAGGAAATTATGTGTTCAGGAGAGATGTCAAAATTAATTAAAATTCAACGTATTAACCTGGAGAAGGTCTTATGGATGACACCACGGCATAATCGGTGCAGTTCAGAAAATAATTGATAATTTCATAATGACGCCAGTCCTGGTAAGAGTAACTCTCATCTCACTGACGTATTTGAAACCACAATGTGAAGTAATGTCGAAAAAATGATGGGATGCAACGCAATGCATCGAAAGATCAGATCAAATCACTGCCATGATAATCGTAATTGTGAAACCAGCGAAGGTTCACACCTCTCAGTGCCCAAGACGTGCAAAGCATGTAAATCAGGTGCAACCAGATGAGAGCATGCAAGCAAAGTGGTTGTAATTGTGAAGCACAGCAATCACAGCACACATGTAGCACCCTCTCAGGTGCACTGTTATTATTTGTATTATTTTTGTTATTATCTGTACAGCAAGTGTATTTTTGTTTCATTATATGCTCATATAATATGTTTATATCTTGTTTAAACTGTGTAATGGTATGCAGAGTTTATTTTGTGCTGTCCTATCATAGAGGGGGATGGAGAGCATGTGACAGGAAGAGTTGGGAGAGAAGAGACAGGAGACAGCGTTTTTCTTAGTTTTAATTTAATTAGTGAAGTTACACGCTTTTGGTTAAAATAGCAAATGCATGCACATGCATTTATGTTGTACTAGTTTGGGAGTTAAATATTTTTCATGCATAAGGGTGCATAGTGCATGGCGGAGGTTCGCTGACTTCTAGAAAAATAGCAATTGCTATAAAGGGTAGAAGTGCACAGACTTCGGTGGGAACTCCAGCGCGACGCAGGACGGCCTGGTGCTGTGGAGGCGTTGGACCACGCGAGGAGCGTTAATTCTACGTTAGGAGCTGCACCGACGAAAGGTTTATTTTGCAGACGACAGAAGTGCAGCAGATCGTGGGGACAATACTGGAAGAAGTAGTGAGTAGACTCAACACACCAGTTTGAGCTCCACCAAGCGTGCCAACAATATTAAAAGTTACCTAGACGGTGTGAACATTTAAAACCCGGGTATTTTATTTAATTTGTGTTATTGTTTTAATATTTATGTGGTGTGGGTTTTCCCCTGTATAATTGTTGGGGATGGAAATAAATGTTCAGTTGTAATATATAGTTCTATTGTACCTGTGTTTTCATGTGTTGTGGTTTTATGGGAATTGAATTATAAATTAGTGCAAGGGAGGTGAATCGCATACAGCTATAGCCATTCCAACAGGCTAGCCTGAGCTCTTCGACACACTGCGAGATCATAACCCTAAACAGAAATTAAATGTACTTGGTAACTTCCACTTAAACTCCTCCCTTGCATCATATATAGGTGAATCTGGTGGTGGGTTCTTTAAAATTTCATCATTGTAAAAACAAGTTTAGTGGGAGTGTTACACACAAAATGTGTCCTCTGCTTTTATCTCATCACCCTTAGTGAGCAGTGGCAGTTGGCACCTCGGTGGCAGCTTGGGAACCGGCAACCTTCCAGATATGAGTCTGATTCCTTTCCCTCTAGGTCACCACTGTCCCTGCATTCTAATGCACACATCGTTCACAGAATAATTGTGGTAATATGATTCATTAATTGCAAAATATGGGATTTATTTGTCATACATAATTCCTAGTAAACTTGTTTTCTGTGAAATGTGACGTTTCACACATTTTTGATTTCTTCCTGAAAATTCTTTAACAATGACTACACACCATTGGGATATGAAGCATGTAATCTCTGTTCAAGATGAACCTGGGGTGGATGATGCTGCAGAATCAAGGGGTTTAATCAAACATCTGCTGTCTCATGTTCCCCAGGGTTCCAAGCAGTCCTCCGTCAAGGGTGATAATCAACTTATCTGTTGTCTTTGTTCCCCTCCCGGCTCGGCGGAATTCATTTTTACCACCGCTCAGCTGCAGCCACCATGCAGCACTTCCATCTGCCAGGCATCTTATCAAATCATGATTGATCCAGTAATGGATTTAAAGAAGTCACAAAACAGGCGCTGATGTCCTGCACGCCGAGTCATTATTCAACGCCGGCCTCTTTAGAGCTGACACCCCTGCATGAGACTGATGGAGACATTACGCCCGCGTTTCCTGCGCTCTGAAGAGGAGCCAAAGTCTGGGTGGAGTTTGCATGCTCTTCCCGTGTCGCCGTGAGTCTTCTCCAGGTTCTCCGGTTTCCTCCTCCCATTCAGGGGCATGTATACGAGGCAGATTGGCAACTTGAAATTGTTTACAGGTGTGTGTGTGTGCATGTGTGTGTGTGTGTGTGTGCCGGGATGGGCACTGTGCCCAGTGATCCGGGATGGGCTCTGGCAGCCATGACCCAGAATAACAGGACTAACCAGTTAAGGATAGTGAGTGAGGGAGTGAGTGAGCGTGATTAATTAAAAAAAAATAAAAGCAATAATAAGTATTCAAAAAATGTTAAATAGGTTAAAACAAGACTGGTTATTCTCTTACTTCTCAGGAGTAGCATCTGTACACTTTACAACAATTCACAGTAAAGCATTATCCATTGAAGGCATTAATAGTGAAAGTGAAAGTGATGGTTATTGTGAAACACTGCAGCACAGCACACAGTGACACAACAAAATGTGTCCTCTGCTTTAAAGCATAACCCTTGGTGAGCAGTGGGCAGCCATGATAGGCGCCCGGGGAGCAGTGCGTGGGAACGGTGCTTTTCTCAGTGGCACCTTGTTGCCGGTTCGGGATTCGAACCAGCAACATTCCGATTACGGTGCCGGATCCTTAACCGCTAGGCCACCACTGCATAATATGCATATACCATGTGAAATATATGGCTTTTTCTTTCCACCAGGGTCCTATCACTCCTGTTTGAAACGTCCAGACATGAATACTGAGAGGCAACGTTTACCCGACTGAACTCCGCCCTCCATTCCCAGCAAAAACACAAACGGTGTTTCACCGCAGTGCCTCTGTCAGTGAGTAATTTAGTGTGAGCCGCACCAGCAGATGCCAGAACCTTCCGTCTCCTGCCAACATTCCCATCAAACTTCCATCCTCAGGCAGGGCCTGTTGCCAGACACACTTTCATTAGATTCATGTCATCATTTTTTTATTTATTTATTTTTTTTACATCTGATATCAAAGATGCAGCAGGCTCTCTCTGTGATATGTCGCTGACATTTAATAAATTTCAGGGAAAAACTATTATTAAGCTACAATGAAGTAATAAAGCTCCAGTCATGTGTGAGTGTAAACCGCTGACTGAGCGGGGGCGGGCGGGGCTGTACACGCGGTTAAAGCGCATCTTTACGCATCTCCTCCGCCGCTAAAGTTGGGATGATGGGGACGGGCAGTAAAAACAGCACTTAGCGGCGGTAATGTGCAATCTCTGGGGATAAAAGGTAACCTTTCCTCACTCCCCGTAAGTGACACCGCAGAAAGGAGAGCATAAAATTCCGGAAGGATCCAGGCTCATTAACAGCATGCAAGCACGCACACACACACACACACACACGCTCAAAACTGAGTGTTTATTCACTCTTATTGTAAATGGCCTCCTCGGAGTCCCATGTTCCCAGGTCCCACTGAGAGCTCTTTGTAAAACCAGCAGCAGAAACAGCATGGGCGGTCCAGATGGGGTCGCGCCATTGACTCCGGCTCTCTCGGACACACGTCCGCATCACCTGCCCTCCAGGCCCGTCCCCGTCCCCCGTCCCCCCGCAGCTCGCCTTAATGGCTGCATTCATCGCGGTTGTCAGGGGTGGCCTGACACAGCTCGGGAAGCAGACGCCATGCGTCTCCGGCCGGGCCAGGCCTCGGTAATGACACCCGGACAGGCTGTTCCGCGGCCAAATGGGGGGGAACGTTGAGCTAACTGATTGAGGTTATTACCCAGATGAGCGGAGCAGTGAGCAATGAAGGAAATCTAATTTGTTCGCCCCACGCACAAAAAAAAAAAAAAACGGCCACCAATCTAGCCCGCTGGAAGCGGCGGATGGACAGGAACGTAAGGCCAGCCTTCTGGAGCCCCTTCACTCATGAAACATCTTGGAGGCAAGAGCTGCTCGAACGGGTTTAATGGCGCTGTTAAAATCAACTCTCCTCCGTCTGCAGGCACAGCTCCCTCGAGCGTCCCTCCGCCTTTCGCATTTTTCCTCCGAGGGCTTTGCTGCTGGTCGTGCGAGAGGCCTGACGCCTTTGATGGACGATGTAATCCTACAGGTTGTTCGCGTCCACTGGGCAAGGCCAGTCGGCTTCAGAAAAGATTTTAAAAGCTGCTCCTGCAGAACAATCCCTAGCCTTTAACAAACGGTATACAGGAAGAACATCCTCCCCGCCAAACATTTCAAGGCGCGGTAGAATATGGAGGACAAGCGTCTTTTACAAAGACACAGGCACTAGCCAAAGGCTTCTCTCTGGTGCCAACAGTTTGGGCCGATCTGAAAAGAACAGGAACTTCAAGAACCTTCTGGCCCTTTGTCAATTCACGAGGTAGAAGCCTAGTGGGTAACACACTTGTCTATGAACCAGAAGACCCAGGTTCAAACCCCACTTACTACCATTGTGTCCCTGAGCAAGAGACATAACCCTGAGTTTCTCTGGGGGGGACTGTCCCTGTAACTACTGATTGTAAGTCGCTCTAATTGTAAGGGCGTCTTTAACTATGTGTTACAGCTGCCATCCCACCACCAGACCCCCAGGGGGCGTACAGCCACACCCAGAGTTAAGACAGGCCAAGCCACGATAATAAAAGCACCCCACGCACACTAGTAACCCGAGAAATCATCGTTGATTCGTTTCAACGATCTGAACACACCTGTGAAGACCGCTTGACCCCAACCTCGATTCCCGGATGGTCCTTACCTGCTCTTGTTCGCCGCAGATGAACTTTGACCCTTTTCACATGTGATACACAGCAGCACAGCACACGGTGCACACAGTGAAATCTGTCCTCTGCATTTGACCAATCACCCTGAGTGAGCAGTGGGCGGCCATGACAGGCGCCCGGGGAGCAGTGTGTGGGGACGGTGCTTTGCTCAGTGGCACCTCAGTGGCACCTTGGCGGATTCGAACCGGCGACCTTCTGTGTACGGGGCCGCTTCCTTAACCGCTAGGCCCAATGCTGCGCCCGACGAACCATGGGCTCACATCAGGCACTTCGGCCCCTTCCCGATAATTAAATCAGTTCCTCTCACCAACATCTCCGTTCTCTGTTAACACACGAGGGAGAAAAAAGGCGCGAATGGGATGATTAATGCGTCTATTTGGCGGCGCACAAAACAAACACGTATGTTACAAACGTGGAAGCGAGGGCATCCATCACAGCCTGAGAGCGTCTCCTTTTCATGGTGCCGTTACGGCTCAATAAGAGCTGCGAGATTTATATCGGCTTTGTCCGCGAAGCCCAGTCGACAGCAAACGCAAGAGCGAGACTGGAGGCGGACTTACCTTCAGCGAAAAGACCAGAGAGTGGCAGCATGAAATGAGACAGAGAAAATCAATTTCCTGCGTTAAACGTCCACGTTATATTAAGATGCATTCAGCGGCACGGAAAGGTTTCCTCATGAATGCACCGGTATTTACACACCGAGCGTGGAAATAATATATATATCAGATGAAAAAGCATTTCCGTCCCACTCTGAAGAGACATGGCAGTTCCGCAGCTCTGCGGGAGGTGATATCTGCCGTACGAACGTGGAGTCCACGTCGTTCACCGCGGGCAACCGACTGGGCTTCGGCGGGACTTCACTACTGAAACTTCACCACTTTGCATGCAGCGCAGTTGGCAGAGAAAATTCATCTGGCGCAGAGACAAAAATGCCATATTCTACAGTGGCCTACAGTGCAGTGGTGGCCTAGCGGTTAAGGAAGCGGCCCCCGTAAACAGAAGGTTGCTGGTTCGAATCCCGATCCGCCAAGGTACCACTGAGGTGCCACTGAGCAAAGCACCGTCCCCACACACTGCTCCCCGGGCGCCTGTCATGGCCGCCCACTGCTCACTCAGGGTGATGGGATAAATGCAGAGGACAAATTTCACTGTGTGCACCGTGTGCTGTGCTGCTGTGTGTCACATGTGACAATCACTTCACTTTACTTGCTCTTTTTACAAGAAATCATTTCGGACGGAATGGAAAAGTTTAGATTATTTCTTTTATTATGTTTATTCCTTAGCCACAGTCAGCCTGTTCAGATATGTGATTAAACATTTTCTCGACGGCGGGAATAATGTCACGATGAAAGACAACAGAAGCAACAATACCGGATCGTCGGCACATGTTGTGAAGGGACACAGGGGGATGCCAAGCAAGGAGTCTTTAAAGCATCTTTAAATGAGATTAATTTCCACTAATTGCAAGTGTTAATCTCAAGACATTGTTCCGCAGGAAGTTGAAGGGTGTGGTGATGCAGCAGCTCAGTGCCAGCGAATCTTATTACGAACCTCATCAGTGTCTAAAGCACTGAACATGGCGGATAAATGCAGCCACTGTGGCCATGTGGTGCTTCTCTTTAATTTGAGCCTTGAATAGGCTGATTAGGATCATTAAAACCGAACATGTCCACATTGCAAAATTGGTATGGCCTGGATGTTGCCTACACAATGAACCTACACAAATTGATACACTTAATTAGATCAATTTACATGGTATAAGTTACACACCTTTCTTGTGTTGCCCCTGATTCACCCTAACCACTCATGAAAAAGAAATGAAAGTGCAGCACAGCACACGGTGACTCAACGAAATGTGTCCTCTGCATTTAACCATCACCCTGTCAGGTGAGCGAGTCAGGTGACTGCGAGGAAGAGCGAGGATTGGTTAGGACAGGAGATAAACAGGAAGTCCTGGCGCCTGCTCCTCGCTCAGACATCGTGTTTCATTCATGGTCCATGAGCTCTCATCTGTTTCCCGATCCCGTATCCAGTCCTCTCCATTTCCGGTACCGTGAGTTCCTCCTTCTCTTCAGCTCGCGAGCACCTGTTATCGGCCGGTTTATCGTAACGCCGTTTCCCCGGTGGGATTCCGCTTTTAGCGCTTTCAACAAGAATCTCGTGTGTCTTCCAACCTCCCGCGATTCTCTCCGCGTATGGGTCAATCCCGCACGCTACAAGGGCGTATCCAATCTCTCACGATTGTCTGTGTGGTTACACGCCTGACACACCCTTGGTGAGCAGTGGGCAGCCATGACAGGCTGTGTGGTGGGGACGGTGCTTTGCTCAGTGGCACCTCAGTGGCACCTTGAAAAATTCGGGGATTCGAACTGGCAACCTTCTGATTACGGGGCCGCTTCCTTACCAGCTTTCTCTTTTTTGGTTAAAGTTGTGTCTCGGTGGCTCTGTTCTGCCTGTAGAATTTATTTATCGCAAGTAAACCAGACTAAAGGACTTTCTAGAAGAAAGTGGGGACAGCTTGAAATGACTCCATCTTCCCGGAGAGACAGGATGCAAAGGCCTGACAGGAGCCGGGGCAGGAAGACGGTATCTGGTAGCGCTGACCTCCAGCGCAGTCAGAGGGCGATATCATACGGCGAGTGCATCAAACGCTCTTCACTTTCCATCAGATAAACCGGCCCAATCTGCACAAGCCCTCCACTTAATCCCTGGATGCATTTACAGCCTGCCAGGAACTGCGTGACCCACGATGCTCTGCTGTGGCTCAGTTTCGATCATGGTCGAAGATGTCGGGGTAGGGGGGAGGAGCTTGAAGGAGAGCGAGTCAAAGGGAGTCGGAGGAAAAAGGACCGCTTGAGTTTTTTAAGGGTTTTTGATGATGACTTTGATATTCATGAAGTCGTTCTTGGATCGCTCTTCAGACTTCTTTATCAAGCTGTCCGCATGGTTCAGAACGTAAAAAAATATTTCTCCTAAAAAAAAATTGTTTGGGCTCTGTTAGGATTCTCAGTAATCTGGAAATTGAGGGAAATTAGCCTTGCATGTAAAACACCTTTAAATGAAATAGAGCTGTGATACGCAGCTGGAGAAGTACAATGTGAGTCTAGGAAACCCCTACAACTCATGCTGACATCTTCCACTTCAAAAGGAAATGCACTTTTCCGCCACAACAAAATCCCATAGTCCTGCCCAGAGGCATAGAGCTTCCATCCACGTGTTCTGATGATGCTTTGGTAGGAGAAGCGTTGGTATGGGGTTCCAAGAGACCAAGAGAACATCATTGAAGCATCCCTGAACATCACTCAAACATTAGCATAATGTACATAATGACCATGGCAACTGCTCATTCCTTTTCATGCCTGAGAACATCGTTTTCCAATTTTTGCTTGTCTCTTGTCCACCTCCACTGCTTCCGAATATTAGCATGCATTAGATTTAACTTCCCCTGTCTCCCCTCCCCTAGCGCCACGCACGGGCATGAATGCTCATTTAGCTAATTGGCTGGAACTGTGGTGTATGGATTGGTCCAGGCCTACTTCATCTGTTTCCTGTTAACAGCGGGGGCTGCACGGGCACACAAAAACAACCGTGGAGCGGGAACAAAAGCGGTTCGGACAAAAACCACACCTTAACTTCGCATTGCATTACATTCAGCGGCCATTTCTGCTGTGGGGTGTCAGGATCCGGTCCGAAATGGGGGTTACTCCGGTCCAGGATCCGGACCGGAGTTTCATTGTTGTCCTGTGAAATGTTCCCTAATCGTTTTCACCTGTGTTTAATTGTATAAAGCTGCCCTGTTCGTGTCTGTCCGCTGTCAGGTCTTTGAAGTTATGTTCCGTGTTCACCAGTGTCTACATCTCGGATGTCTCCCCTGTCCTGTGATTCACCATTAAACCCCTGTTCCGTGATGTCAGGTGAAAGCGTCCTTCATTCCTCGTCATTCTTCGTCCTCCTCTCCGTGCACCTGCCGCGTCATGCCCGCATGGACGTGACACGGGGTCTGCATCTAAACATCGTATATCATATTTTTTTTACGTCTCAGACCTTGTTCATTAACATTTGAAACTATGAACAACCCTTTCGGTGTTTATGGTGCACGGGAAGTTACTGTAGTGAGATAAATCTGAACGTGTTTCCTCATGTTATTAGAATGTATTGAATTTGACCTTTAAAGCACTGGTCAAGTTGGGAAGGAACACACAGACAGAACCCACATAGAGGGCTCTGCTGACTACCCTGTCGACACGGAATTGTCAATAGATGTCAGCACAAAACTGCTTATTCTAGGAAACGCAGGCTTCAGAACCCGTTTTGCAGACAAAAGGCTGCTTTCCGTTTCCACCGCGCTAAAGGACCAAAGGCAAATGTCAATCACATGCCATCACTCAAAGTCAGTGGGATTCAATCGCTCCACTGCCTCCATCAGGAAGGCCGAGGGTGTGGAGTACTTTCCAAACTTTCAAGATCTTTAATGCACTTCGGACAAGAGCTTGGAAACTTTTGTAAATGCTTCTCAAGGAGAAGGAACGCCTCACTGTGGGTGGTAGGGGCGGGTTCCGCAAATCGAACCATACGCATAATTGGGTTGCTAATGGAAGACTAGGAGGCTGCGAATAAGAGATGGCGTTAAGTCCATTAAAATGCTCACCTGGGCATATCAAGTGCCTTCATTTATTCTGTTCTTTTTTTTTTTATTTTTTCTCTCAACTGCCAACTTCACAATAAAGCAACATCACGCGTCTCCATTCAACCAAACATCCATAGGGAACCCAAGGTGACGATGTGTTGTAGACAGGGTCTTACGGCTCTTAGAGCTGGAGATGCAAATGGCCCCGCGAGTTGAAAACAGCGCCAGGCCTACTTTACAGCGTCAATTTTATGGCCTCCTACGTTCTCACCTCGGTGCCACCACACAGTCCCGTCAGGAAAAATCAATCTCCTCAGATGTCTTACAGCCTAAAGGCACTGTTCAGTCAAGCGAAAATGTGTTATTTTTTCCCCCATGCAAAACGTCAGGGATCATTTTACTCATATTTTGCGAGATGCTAATGATGCCACCTCGCCCTCATACTTTATTTCACAGGCAGTAATCCGGCATAATCCATTCCAAACATAAACTAGGGTGCGTTGTGACGTCCTCCGGAGTAGAAGGAGCACAAATCAGTCCTGGAGGAGCAGTCTGACAGGCCAACATCTACACGAGAGCGTTAGCAAGTCGCGCGGAGAGTGAATGCGTGGCGCAGGCTGCAGAGAGTTCACACCTGAGCGCGGCTTCCCATGCAAATTCGGGCGCGCCGCTGTCCACCCCGAACGCTTTGTATGCAGGTGGCGGCCGTGCCGCGGATGAATTATGAATTCTGGCCCCTACTGCTTGCAGAGCGGGCGAAGTGCCGCTTTCAGACATCAGACGTGGAGCCTCCGTCCTCTCTGATCCCCCCCCCCCACAGCGAAGACTGCAACGGGAAAGGAGCTAAAATATAATCGTCCCATCAACGGCGCAAGACTCCCGGACGAGCAAGACCGGAGGAAGCAGGGACCGAATTTCACAGATAGAAATGTCAGATCCGGGTCATTTCGTCAGTTCAGATCTCCCCTTTCCTCCTCTGTTTGGCAGCTCAGCCGTGAATTACGTTTTCACCGCGCCGTGCAAACATTTGGACAGCGTCCTCGTCTGACGAAATCCACCGCAGGCTGGATGTTAGTGAACGGTGCGCTCGTCAGATCTTTCATAATTTGTTTTGGAGTACATTAAAGAAGCGTCTGGCCATAATTGTACACCAACGCGGCCCACCCCCCGTGCATGAAAGTTGACTTGTAAGATCGTTCAGCGACCACTCGGCTGAGCGGTAGAAGACACATAAATTAGTGCCATTCAACATGAGAGGAAATTTTTCAATTTGTGGAAAAATTGATCACAGATCTTTCTTCCAGACGTGCTTTTTGGACGCCTAGACTGAATTTCGATCGGCCTGCCACCACAGGTTAATGCAGATGTCTTCATTAAAAATTCCCCTCGGCAAGAAGCTGCAATCATCGCAACACCACCTCCAAAAGGCCGAAACACACACTCTGCGCCACCGATCAATGAGCCGCCCCTGAGGACGTGCTTGTAGCACTATAGGTATTCCATCTATTGATTCCATCTAAAGTCATGCATATGAACGTCTATGCGCTCTTCAGTATCGGCAAAATCTGATTCTGTTCGTGCAAACACAAAAAGCCAGAAATCTATTTGCGATCGTTATTGGCCTATTGAGCTACTTTGTTCTGAAACATGGGGGAGTCAGGGTGAACTGGGATGACCGGGACGAAAAATACGAAGACTTGTGCTACATGCTATGCTAGCGTCAGGTCAGGCATCCTCAGGATTTACACCAAGGGATCGAACAAGATGAAACAGGACACCATTTTTACAAGTCCCATGCACGTTACTTCCTCGTTTATTTAAACCCCCCGTGTACAATATCAGACGCGCAAACAACACGAAAGTTTATAAAATTTGATATGCAATTTTCAAGCATGAGCTTTCAGTTTGAAGATAGTGTCCTTAGTAACAGTCAAGCATCTCACTTCTAAGGTTGTGAGCTCAAATCTGTGTTTGGTTTGCCAGCACCATCCAAAAGCAATGCGTGATAGTGGCTGTGCTGCGCGTCGAGGTCATAAATCGTTATGCAGGAACGTATAATTGGATTAAAAAAAGGAATAATTGATGAAAGTGAATGTGTTCACCACCTTCCAAGATCAGTGAAAACACCAGTAATGTCTCAGATTAAAGACTCTGCCATTGCTGAAATATACTATGAAACACATTTACATTTACAGCATTTATCAGCAATTATCACTCTTTAACTAGTCAAGAAAAGTGTTTGTTGACTTGGAAATCCGCCACGCCATGTGCAGTACGTTTTATCTCCATGCCGTAAATAAGTAAACGGGCAAAAGACAGAACTGGTATGCGTGCGTACCAGTATTAGGAGTCTAACTGGAGCGCAGCCCGCCAGCACCTCCACCAGCTTCTCTTTTCAGTCGCTGAGCCACGGATCGATTCCATTGGATGATTCATCTTCATGTGGTCAGGAGCATCGACCGGGCCCTCGCTGAAAGAAAGGGGAGAGGCAGCAACGCGGCAGAGACTCACGGCCCGCCGCTCCCGGAGACCAGCGTCCACCGTCCCGAACGGCGCCAGGCCGCACGAGCAAGTGTGAAAAGTGCTCAAATGTTAATTCGTTTTCCATCAGCCGAATTAGCAGTAGCGCGCGCGATGGTGCCACCAGGCACATCCCACCGCTTCTGCGCTGATTACCTGCTCCGCCGCCGTTCTGAACAGATGTGAAATTCATTTCGCATTTTTAAATGCCGCATTTTTGATTTGGACTAAAAGTACGGAAACTGCAATCATGCTCGTCCCGCAACCGTAGACACGCCGCCTGCCTGGGAGAGCTGTGTCCAGCTGCCGCGCTGAGATGATGCTGGCCATCTTTGAGACTTTCATCATATCTAAGTAGGTGCTTCAGTGTCTATAGGTCAGGCGGGTAAGTATGTGCATTATTATCATTAAACATGCTAACCGGCCAAGGTCTGTAGCTGGGACGAATGTCACCAACAGTCCAATTCTTAGTGTTCCAAATCAACCCACTCCTTATTATTTATTAAGGCCAATTTGCTGAGTAACCCAGCCTAATAAAATGCTAAATGCAGCTTTAGCCATAAAACGTGCATGCAGAAGTCCATGAGAAGGTGCAAGACCGAACACAGGCAACTGAAACTTGGCTATAAAATCCAATAGGGATGTTATATAGTCCGGAGACTGCAGAAAATAGCTGGTGGTCCGAGTTTTGACACAAACATGCAGGAAAACCAGGCTGCGCCTTAAGATTCTCGGCACTGGCGCCGTCTCAACTCTCCTGTCAGGGATACATCAAAGTACACCTGGCCTGTCAGAGCGCAGCCCATCTCCGGCACCCGGTGCTCCCGAGCATCAGCTCCAATCACCCTAATCTCCCATCACAGGGAGCGTGAGAGCAGGAAGGAAGAGACAGAGGAGGGGAGGCAGGAGAATGAAGACTGGCAGGGGGATAAGTTTCTCTAATTATGCTTTATTTCAGGAGAGCATTGTATCGTCAGCCTGTCAGCCCGCTGCTGTCAATCACCCAGCCCCGGGGGAGAAGACCCGTCGAAGATGCAACACACACTCAAAAGGGAAAAAAAGCAGGACGGTGATGACATTAGTCTGGGTTTGAGGTCTAATTTCACCTTAATGCTAAGTAATGGCACCATAGTGTTTCGTTATATTACAACGCATCCCACAAAGTAATGTAATGGAAGACATTAAATGCATCGAATGTCGTCTGTAATCATGTTAAACAATAGGGCAGCCCCACTGGAGACAGGACCACAGGTCTCACAGTCCTAATTTTTAACTCTAACATTTCCCTGTTCTTTCTACCATTTCACTGATCTTTCATTTAGTACAGAATTAATCAGACTGATTCGACCCACACAAAATTCTTTCTTGTTCTAAAGGTTTAGTTAGTTTAATAAAACTCTTTAATCTAAACTCTTTTATCTTTAAACTCTTTAAGATATCAATAAAATTTCACCTAAATTCAGAAAAAATGTGTTATTTTGTATTCCAGCATTACTTAACTGTTACTGTCAAGCATGAGCTGAAGAGAGATTCTGAGCGAATCAGAGCATTAAACTGAGCCCTTCTTAAACTTCTGTTTACCTACCGTCGCCTCCTCTCTCCGGCCTGGTTGCCGTGGGAAACAGAGTGTGTGTACCTGCCACGCCTCATCTGCACCGGGCATCAGGCCAGAGCTGGCAGCTCCGGCCTCAGCATGAGGCCCAAATGACAGGGGGTTTGTAAGATTTTATCTCCGTGACCTTCCCAAATTTCCAATGTGATCAATGAAGCTTTATTTTCTATTAATTCCAGACGGTAACATGAAACAAGATATTCGCCAAGATATCAGTAAATAATCTCCAGATCACGTATCAAAAGGTCCTTCTGGCCTGATGCACTTAGTCCAGGCCACTTGATCCAAATGCTGCTCTTTCTAGCATTTGCAACAGTAGATTTGTACAATGGTTCTTTTCCAGTCAAACTGGCATTTGGCAGCATGATCACATCCTTCACTTTATCAAATGTCACAAAGTCAGCGCTCTCCGTATGCCAGGAAGCATCCTGGATCGTTCTCCCGCGGCCCATCACTGTCTCTGTGAGCGGACGACTCCCCTGGTGCCACGTTAACCTTCGTACGCCAGAGCTGACACCCGGTTAAGCGGGCGAATCACATGCATCATTTCCACATTTCCTCCACCCTTCAACCACACAGGCCTCGGTGCCAGCGGCATCGCCCATCAGGTCTCCCAGACCAAGCTCCGCAACCGTACTCCCCCTGCCGTACAGCAACGCCAGCAATCATGACAAACCGGATTACGGGATGTCCCTTCCAGCCCTCATCACCGACGGCAACACGGGACAATTTTATGGTCATCTGTGAAAATTACCCACAGATAGGCGGAGACAGTCCACTAACCAAAACTGTTTATACAACTCCAACAGCTCTTGTCACGATGGCTGGACATGGCGAGGAAGAAGGACACATAAACACGACTTCACAAGACAGGGGTTTAATACGTGGTTGTCACGATGGGCTGGACATGGCGAGGAAGGAGGACGCATACGCACGACGTCACAGGACAGGGTTTAATACAGAATACACGCGACAAGGGAATATCACCAAACAATGACCCGACGGTGAACAGACACAAACAGGGCAGCTTTATACAATTATACACAGGTGAACATGATCAGGAAACATTACACAGGACCAACATGAAACTCCGGACCCGGAGTAGCCCCTGCCGGACCGGATCATGACAGCGGTAGACAGGACAAGGAGAATATCACCAAACAATGACCCGACGGTGAACAGACACAAACAGGGCAGCTTTATACAATTATACACAGGTGAACACGATCAGGAAACATTACACAGGACCAACATGAAACTCCGGACCAGGAGTAGCCCCTGCCGGACCAGATCATGACAGCTCTACACTGATATAGGAACAGGCTAAATGCAATAACCTGTACCCTCCTATATATTGTTGTAGTCTATTATAAAAATAATAAAGAATAGAATAAAAAGAAAATAATTCTGTAAAGTTAAAACAGAAAGACACGTCCAGCACACACGGCTCCCCTCCTGCTCTCAGGGCCACACTGTGACGCACGTGTTTCCGCGTTCCGGCTTGTTAGATAATGAGGACACGGGTACCCTAGAATTCTCGGTTTTAGCAGAGAGGGCGCCTTCACCTCAGGCCTGGCCCTAACAAATTTGGAGCCCTAGGCAAGATTTTAGGTGGCGCCCCCTGGCAGCCAGAATGGCACTTTTTACTGGCATGAAGACACATGGAGGAAGGGGGGGTGTCACGGTGGCCTAATAGGAATGTTGTGTCATTAACAATAATAGGTTTGCTAAACAGGTAAATTCATGTGGACCTGCTCTTTTCATATTAAGACACATTAATACTGAATAGTTTTAAAGACACTGGGATGTTACAGCTTTTGTCTCTGTTTGTGGTGCCCCCTGGAGAGATGGCACCCTTCGCATTTGCCCGTGTTGCCTCGGAAACGGGCCGGCCCTGATTCACGTGAAGAAAAGCAGGAGCAGCCTCAGGGAATCGCATTCGCAGAGCTTCAAAACGTCTACATTTCACACGAGAGGTTGACACAGGCCACAGTGGGGCAGACCTGCAGGGGAACATCGGTTCACGAAGGAGAAACATCTCGCCTGAAGACTCCGCTCAACCGGTGTTTAGAGACGAGAGCGGAACATGCAACACATGGGGACGCGGAGGGCGAGACGGGCTGACAGTTATGGTGTCGGCTGGCACACCCACCGAGCGCTGCATGGGGTCATGATCGCCCCTGTCAGTGTGAACGAGCGCGAACGCACCTGTCACATCCCGCCGATCGGTGCCGTAGTTGTGTGGTGGGATTCGCGCGGGACCTGTCCAAACACCTTCAGATTCAATTTAAGAATTGTTTTTGTCACCGGGACATTTACACCAGTACAACACGCAGCGGAATGTATCCTGAGACACTCTGTTTAATAACTGTGTTATAAAATGAAACAAAAAAGGGACAAGAAACAAAGAGCACACGGACATCACTGGGTTGTTGGTATGGATACTGCCCTGACACAGTATGTAGAAGAACGTAAATGTTAATTAAAATATTCGAATACAATAATGCCTTACCGTGTAGGCTGTGGAGTGTTAAGAGGTCAAAGCGCATCGTGCTGTGATGGTGCAATGACCGAGCGCAGTGACAGTTTGCAGGGTCGTGATGACGGATGATGAACAATGATGAACATTCAGATGGTTGGGTCGGGGAGCAGCGGGTGGGGACGGTACGTTGCTCAGTGGCACCTCAGTGGCACCTTGGCAGTTCGGGATTCATTTACATTTTACATTTATCAGACGCCCTTATCCAGACTTACAGTCAGTAGTTACAGGGACAGTCCCCCCCTGGAGACACTCAGGGTTAAGTGTCTTGCTCAGGGACACAATGGTAGTAAGTGGGGTTTGAACCTGGGTCTTCTGGTTCATAGGCGAGTGTGTTACCCACCAGGCTACTACCACCCTGTAGTGTGGTTCGACCCCACAGCCTTCCGGCTTTTGTTCCTGCCCTGTCCGAGGTATTTATCTTGGCCCCGGTTGAAGCCACGCCTGGCATTTGCAGCTTTTTAGAGCAGGGTGGCTGGAAGTGTGTCACGGGAAAGTAAAACTCTGTCAGAGGCCTGGACTGGAGTGTTTCAGGTCATTTTATATGGATGGCGCGTCCCTGGGGACTGGTTTCTGTGTTCCTCCATTTACTTTCTACCAACGGATCGAGAGCAAACAAAGCAAGGAATAAATGAGGAGATGAGGAGGAAATAAACAGCTCCATGATTTACCGGCATGCACGGCTAATTTTAGAGATTAATAAATCACACCCTGTCAAAGGCATTAAACACATAATTTGCCCGTCTGAGGGGAACAAATGTATGCCAAATTTGACAGTAGCTAAACAAGAAAAAAATTATCATTTTTACAAAACAAGCTCAAGAGATGAGGACCTAAGCGAACCCTCCAGAGCCAAGAAGCCCATAGCAAGATCCATTTTTAAGGCTTCCACAGCACCTCGTACAGGCTCTGGCTAATTTTACTGCAAATTTTTCAATTGTTTCAATTTAACCACTGGACCACAGCACAGGTGGTGTACGAGAAAATGCGGTTCCTCTGAAGATGAGCAGCATGGTGAGCAGAGGCTGAAGCTAATCTCCACACTCGATAACAGGGACCTGCATATTGTCCAAAGGAAAAATGGCAATAACATCCCAGACGACATGAATCAAAATTTCATTAGTGAATGATGATCACATTCACAAAGCTGATGCTTTCCATATCGACCGGTGAGAAATGGGAACGGGACATTTTGCCAAAATTATATGAGAGCAAAAAAAAAGTGAGGTGACAGAACGAATAGTTATTGAAATATAGTTGCAAGCAAAACTATTTTTTGGTATAGATTGCTTCTGTCTGTTATGTCTATTTGTTAATATATTTTAGAAAATGTCACTTATGGTTCCAAGTCTTAAATATGTGACAAATAATATGTAGAATATTTAATAAGACTGACGTTTTTAATTATAGCCGGCAGGCAGGTAATTATGGGATGGACACCACCGTCAGCTTTCCATCATCTGTAAAACACAGCAGGCTGCAGCAATTTTCCAAAGGCGGTTTAACAATCAGCCATCATGATAATATTAGCAAACAATCACATTCACATTAAAAGCACCGCCGAGCGGCTGATCTTTGACATAGTGGAACCCTACACCGAAATTTAGCGGCTTTATCAATATTCACACCAGCGTTTTTTTTAATCTCCGTCCTTGAACTGCTCTGCACATGCAAATATCAGGCGCCTCGGCAAGGTCTCCCGAGCGGGAGGGAAAGCGAGCCGCTTAAATTCCGTTTATTCATGATGGCCGCCCTTTGAATCCGCGAGGTCAGGGCAGTGGTCAGTCGGCACCCACGGCTCGTTCGAGGGCAGCTCTGCGATTCCCGCGCCGACGCCGGTGTCGAGGAGGGCAGCCTCGTTTGCATATATGCCTGGTCAACGGAGCGGAGACGAGTTGCAGAGACCGGCTGAACATGAGAGCGGAAATTACCAGTGTTTTGCCTGTAATCGTTTTTTTTTTTAATCTCAGGATTGATTGCTCATGATTTCTTTTCAGAAATTCGAAACCTGAAAGAAACCCTAGGCTGGGGCTAAGAACATTTCGCTTGATTTACAAAGGCTAACTTGAAAAGCAGAGGAACGTCAGAAAGAGCTCCCGCTTCCAAGCACCTAATTGCTATGCGCCGATTGCTTCATCACGAGCTGTAATCAGACTCCAAAATCAAGAGAAATTAAGAGGACACTGCAATTAAGCAACAGCAACAACAACATTTATTTCTTATATAGCCCATAATCACATACAGTACGTCTCGATGGGCTTTGACAGGCCCTACAGTTGACACCCCCCACACTTGACCCTTCTGCACACAAGGAAAAACTCCACACAAAAAAATGGTAGGAGGGAGAAGGAACAAATGTTGGGAAGGAGTGATACAGAGAGGGACCCCCTTCCAGGGTAGAGTGAGCCTGCAAATGCTGTCAGTGCAGAGCTGGTGATGATTTGTGCAATAAGAGAAAAAGTCCTACAGTTGTAGAAGTGGCAGACGGTGGTATTGTACGACTGACACTGATATGTGGTTACAGTCGTATATTTGTGTGACAGTGGCCCGGTACCCTAACTAGGACAGCCTAGCTAAGGTGAATTTAACACTGTCTGTGTTTGACTAGGTGACTGTGTAATGAAGTGGACTTGATAATTGACACTGTGTCAATTGTGTTTTCAGTTTAGATTAAAAGTCCCGAACACTGACCGGCAAGCCGTTCCACAACTGCAGAGCTCTATAAGAGAAGGATCTGCTCCCAGCTGTGACCTTCTGCACCTTTGGGTACCAGTAGTGAATAACTAGGAGTTCACTCAGTTAAGGTGGAACGAGACCTAGAAGGTGGAGTGAAACCTGTAAAGCTTTATAGGTCAAAAGTAGGATTTTGTAGTCTATCCTACATTTAGTGGGTAGCCGGTGATTGTAAGACCGGGGTTATGTGGTCCAATTTTCTAATTTTCACAGTAATGCGTTGCAGTAATCTTGCCTTGATGTGGTAAAGGCATGGACCATTTTTCTGCATCAGGCATTGAGATGATATTTCTTATTTTTGCAATATTTCTAAGATGAAAGAATGCTATCCTATCCGATGAGAGACCTGCATCGATGAGGACATCTAGATCCTTTACTTCTGTACTTGGTGAGATAGAAAGGCAATCCAGAGTTATGATGTAGTCAGCCAGTTTACATCTGGCTGCTTGAGACCCAAGTACAAGAGCCCTGATGTGGCTCTGATCAGAAGGCAACAGCAGGTCATTTTCCACTTTAACCAGCGCTGTCTCAGTGCTATGATGAGGTCTAAATCCTGATTGATATACTTCACGAATGTTGTTGCTGTCTAGGTACATGCACAGCTACTGGGCTATGACTTTTTCTAAAATTTTAAATATAAACGGAAGGTTGGATATAGGTCTAACATATACGGTTAACTTGTTTAAGGAAACTTATCCAATGCGCAAGTACATTGATTTGACAATTTGATAATTAAGCGTCAGACAGGGAGTGGCATGAAGGAAAAATCATTCTTCCATTGTCAGAAGAGAATGCAGAATCGCTCTGAGCTCCGCCTCCTTCACCGACATTCAATAGAACTTTTTACAGCTTAACTGTAAAGAAATAAATCATCCACACATTACATTTATAGACTTACTCTACTGTGTGTTTACAGTACAGGCCAAAAGTTTGGACACACCTTCTCATTCAATGTGTTTTCTTTATTTTCATGATCATTTACACTGGTAGATACATCGATGCTCATCGAGAGAATGCCAACAGTGTGCAAAGCAGTAATCAGAGCAAAGGGCGGCTATTTTGAAGAAACTAGAATATAAAACATGTTTTCAGTTATTTCACCTTTTTTTTTGTTAAGTACATAACTCCACATGTGTTCATTCATAGTTTTGATGCCTTCAGTGAGAATCTACCAACGTAAATGGTCATTGAATGAAAAGGTGTGTCCAAACTTTTGGCCTGTACTCTATACCAGCTGGACCACCAGGTTATCAAGATAATCATTGTTATTCATATGCCATAATGCTGTGCATATGATGCATTATGGGTAATAAAAACATGAATAAGAATACACTTGCAATCATTTAAATGTTCAGGATTTTTAAAACTGCAGGCAAACGACCGATTAATTGTAATAATTTGTTGTGGTTGGGTGTTGTCGGGTCTGCAATCCTGCACCAATCATCCTGACAACAAGGCTCTAATCATGGACAGGTGCCGTCCTTGGTTAGGACACTGTTAAAAGGAACAGTTTGGCAGCAGACCGACTGCATTAAAGTGGACACAGAAGACTTACCTGTGTGTTAGTTTATGTTCCTGGCCTTGAGCCTCATGCCCGCAGGTTTGTTTTTGGTGGATTTATTTGTTTTGGCCTTTGTGCCATTTTCATTTGTTTTTTTTGTGTATTCTCCATTTTCTGTATATCAGTTCTCATCCTAGAAAAACATCTTATTTGTCGATGGACTTCTTGACTACTGCTGGGCAAAAATGTGTTGTATCTGAGTTGTGGTCGATAATTCATGTCCCTCCTTTCTGTGTCTAAATACTCTGAGCAGAGAATATTTGAATTTATTTCATTCATGGATTTGGTTTGAATGATGTTTACAAATGCGGTAACACTCAGAACAAGTGTGACACGCACAGAACAAGCCGTTGTGGAGAAGACCGGAGAAGAAGCCAGATGCCTAAGCGTGCCAAACCAGGCCCACATCCTGGAAGAAATGAATAAACTCCTGGATTAACCTCATTAGGATTTAAAAGGAACAAAGATCGGGACAGGATCATCCCTGCTCGATTTCAATAATGGGAAAATGGTGATTACAACAATGATCGCCTCGCGCAGGCCGTCTGTAATCATGGGTGTCACTCGATGTCGAGAGAGGGACCCGGTTTCTCTGAGTAATCCGTGTCAAGCGCAGAAAGCCGATTACGGGAGCTCGGTGGCTCCTTGAAGACTCCAGGGCTGCGCTCCAGCGGCGGAGACGCGTCACGCCGCCGAGACTCTGTTTCAGGTCAGATTCACGGAGGTGCCAAAAAGAGAAGCCGAGGAAGAGAGAGAGGGGGTTCCTGTGCATTTCCCATGATGCACAGGGAACTTGACAGCAGTGTTAAATGCAAGCTAAGGACATCTTACTCTTGTGACTTTCTTTTCACACACATACACGCACACAATGTCAGCATTTTGCTTTGCTCATCTGCATGAGACAGCTCCAGGGGGCTGTGGGATTGTGGGTAATTACAGAGGAGGTGAGCACACAGGCTGGCAGCTCCTGCTGCTTCGTTCTCACCAAGACGACCTGTGGTGTTAATCTGTAGAGGTATGGATGCATAAATAAACATGCCCACACACACACCTTCTCTATCAATTACAACTGGTATCGATACTTATTGATATCAATTAGCACTGGTATTGCCGGCAGACTACAGTCATTTTCAATAGGCATTGCAGTGGTCAGCCCCTCTCCCGGCCACCTGAAGGGCTAAATGTTTACATGAGAGACAGTTTAAGCTAGTGGTGGAACAGATCACTGTTGATCCGTGATCCTTCTCCCCAGTTTGGCATGCATGTGATCTGAAGATTTAAAAAAAAAAAAAGTTGAATGTAGAAACTCCCACGACGGTTCACGCTGGCAAAGCAACAACATTTATAATGATTCCAGTCAGAGGATCATATTTATTAATCTTTGTGGCATTAACCAGTGCATTAATTATGAATGCATGCAATCACATGAGGTGATTGGATAGTATTGGGTGCATGCATGGGTGGATGCACGTGTGTGTGTGGGGATCAAAAACAGCTCGACACTGTCTTGGATAATGAAGTTATCTTATGACGGCCCTTTCTGCATCTAAAATTTGGCTTGATGGTCTTCATAATGGTATCTCACATCCAGTACACTGCTGAACACAGCAGTAGTGATTATGAATACATGTTAGTCAGTGCATCTTGGATATTTTTGTATCACTTATAAATGATATCAATATTTTATGTCAGTCCATGAACATGAACGGTTACTTGGTTGGTCTTATATGCATTACGTTCAAAATACGTGGTTTCTGCGTCCATCTGTACTCATATTCAGCACCTTGGAGAACGTCCATCTAAACCCAGACACGCCAATTCAGAACCGCGGACAGCGGACAGACAGGTCAGGAGCGGGTCCAGAGTAAATTCAGCGCCGCGTACGGCTCCCCCGGGCGCCCGGCAGCAGCTGCCAGCGCCGATCTCATCACGCACCTGTAATCCGAAACCCTCTGCCACGCAGCCAGGCGAGCGGTTTCCAAAAAAGCACGTCCACTCCATCTGACCTACCGCTTTTCAAAGCTGGAGCAGAAAACAGAATACCTTTCACATCTGAAATGCCAAAAAATGGGTAAAATTAGCGCCCCTAAATAAGCATGCGCTGTCCTTTATAATATGATGGCACCGACACGAGCCAATTCTCAGCATTCAGTTCATCCGCAAACGTACAAAGGCAACGTTGACTGTATTAAGGTTCCCAGAAGCTGCTATGGAAACGACCCTGTTTTAAATGTCACAGGCGCACTCAGACACGCAGACTGGGCCTGCAGGAACCAATAAGCAGATTTCATTTTCAAAATGAAGCTGCACTCTTTCCAGACGTCTGGACCACGTCAGCAGAGCCACAGGAGAACAGGCAGGTGGTTTGCATCACATTAAATCAATCAATAGCGTTTGCTTGAGTTATGGGCTGGGAGGGACGGGGATATTGTGTGGTAAAGAGGAGGTCGGAGCGAGGGAGCAGGGAACGAGAGAACCTGAAATGAGCAAACAAGACAAGAAGGAATTAAAAAAAAAAAGGATTCCTGGAAACATGGACAAAAACTATTCAGCCGACTGTATGGACATTGGAGAGGGAAAAAGAGAATAAAAGGGCATGACCGAAGTCAGTTACCCCTGATTATGCATAGGGCTTTAGGAGAAACATAAAAAATGTGTAACGTGAATATAATTCAAAATGCAGAAAAGAAAAATGGCAAGGAAGGTCATTAAACCATTTTCTCTAGTCATCCGATAACGTGGTGTGCAACTTTATGTCCCATGATAATGTTATAATGGGTACATTTGGGATTTTTCTGGGACATTTATGTACTCCTTAAAATGATAATAATGTGGCAGTGGAGGCGAGTCTTTCGCCACTAAGCAGAATGGCCTGTGAAATCACTTTTCAGACATTGATTTTGGAATGGAATCATGTGACCTTGTCTGTCATGACTGTCTTCACAACATTGGACCAAGAAAATTGTTTCGCCTCCAAATAGGGTCAAATTGGATTGTTTACAGATTAGGATTTGATTGTTAGTCGTACAGTGCAATGCGAAACAGCACATCTACACTTCAGATCAACAATGCAAATGAGAAGCTTCTCTGTAGGATGCATACAGGCTGAATCCAGACATTTCGTAATAAAATATCATAAAAGACAACTGTCTAGCAGTAATGGTGACATCATCTAAATCTTCAGGATTTACAGAAATACACAGATAAAAAATCTGGAGAGGAGTAAACTTTATGATGAAGTTATGATGAACTTTATGACATGAATGATGTTTTTATAAACAAAGTTTAAAATAGAGATACATGATTGGCAGCTGTCAAACACCCTACATCACCAAAGGTCCCTCCTCAGCAGGATTTTCTTCTTCCATCCTATAAGAAAAAAGGGGTTCATCTAAAATTTCCACTTAAATCCTAATTAATTTTGTTAGGGCAATAATTAAGGCTGAGGAACCCAGAGTGGTGGCGCTTTGCCGAGGGAACTGGGGAGAGAACATTCTCATTAAAGAACAGAGGGGAAGTGTGTTCTCAGATCAATGAGAAACTTTCATGGTTTCCCTGACGACGGCAGATCTAGAAAAGAAAAACACACACACACACACACACACACACACATACACACACACACACTACAGATAAAGTGTCTGGGGGAAGGATGGAAGCCTCTCTATCTTTCTACTCTCTTGTGCGCACACACACACACTTCCTGGTGTGGTGGGAGTTAGATTGGGGACTTTATTGGCAGTTTGACACTCTTATCTCTGTAAATAAATGATGCACAGTGGGATGGAGAAGAGAAGCTAATTAAATTACGCTTGCACAACTCTGGACATGGTCAGTACACACACACACACACGCTATGTGTTAATTAATTACATGCCATTTACACACATAGACATTTTGAAACGTAATTTCTACGCACATTGTTAATGCATCCGAATCCAGCTCTGAGTTTCATGCCCAGTCGTTTCCTCCATGAATCCACGTGGAGCAGAACTATCGCTGTTAATAAAGCCACGACTGATACACAGCGGCCAGAAGGATTCATTACAGATTCCAATGCTGCATCCTCAGAGGGCCAATTGAGTCTGTTCCACATCAAACAAAGCTTTATCAAACACCTTCTCATATGAAGATAGATTGATGGCGTGTCTTTCTGAAGCCGCACTTGGTGCAAACCCGATCCTAATAACAGAGTGAAAAACTCATTTTGGCATCTCTTACCTCCTCACTCTACAATGTACTTCACCAGCAGTGTTCATGCTAAGGTTTACTCTACACTAACACTCAAGTAAGACCCCAAAACAAGTTCAGCTCTTCTCTACACCTTCGCTACATCAGACCAGAAACACATAGAAAACAGCAGCGCCTTGCCATGTTAAAATAAGAACAATCATGAGAAAATACATCCAGAAATTAAGATAATCAGAGGAAAAAGAATAAATGCCTCTTCCCTCAGCTGTGTACAAGCCTCTGTTTCTTCCACGGGAACTTCGAATCACTTTATCTGCAAGCCCACCCCCACTTTAACTTTCAAAATGTGTGCATGAAAGGGAGGGGAAAAGAAAAAAGAAAAAGTCTTGGGAAGGGGAATCATAAAAATAGGTCAGTTCTTTTTTTAATGCCATGGATAAGACATTCTAATAAATTTCTGCATGTAAATGAAAATTGCATACAAGATTGACAATAAGACAATGCCCAATGTAAACGCTGCCGGATAGAATCCACCGTCCCCACACACTGCTCCCTGGGCGCCTGTCATGGCTGCCAATGGTGATGGGTTAAAAGCAGAGGGCACATTTCGTTGTGTCACTGTGTGCTGTGCTTCACAATGATAATCACTTTACTTTCACTCACGTAACCAACTCAAACGGTTCAACTGAGTAGAGATACTATTTAAAGACACTGTTCACATGAGTTTTTGGTTTTTAAAAAACGTGCAGGGGGTTAAAACGGCGCCTGTAAATGCTGCTAGAACCCCCTGCACCGTAGTTTCTTGTAGTTGTTGCGTTACAACCACGAACGTGTTTACCGCCATTGTTGTATGTACTGAGTGTTCGGTTGGAGGTTGGGCTAATCCATCAGCGTTTTCACAAAAAAAGACGCTTTGCCGTCCACATGGAAACGGCTAAAAGAGAAATTCACTCCAGAAGTCATTTTAAAAAAAAAAAAAAAAAACGTTCTGGGTCCCCTGAAACGTGGTTTTACTTGTGGACGCCCGGCCAGATTGGAAAAGTTCCGAGAACATTCCAGAGAATTTTTTCATGTTCTTTGCTCTTGCACATTGTGGAATAGATTCTCACGTTGACTGTCATTAAAGACGGTAGGCCTTGGTCATTTGACAATATAATAAGTAAAAAGCAACCCAAAAACCTGAGGAGGACTAAGAACAGATATAATTGTGCCATGTTTTCGCAGCTATTATCGCGGTGAGCAGGATGAAATAATAAATCTTCCGTGATAGAACCGTCTGTGGCGCCGTCAGAATAAAATCAGCAGCGTTCACGCTTCCATTACATTTTACCAGCGGCCGAAATGTCAGAAGCAAACGATTGCTCACGTCGTCGGCACTTAAAGGAAGATGAAGAGTCGATGGTGCGCCATTTTAAAGAAGGATAAAAAACACTGGTGGCTGTCAGGCGACATCAGGGGAGCTGCGTGGAGCGTTTCCGGAGCCGAGAGGGGCTGGTTGATGTAAGTGTGGTGCAACAGGCGGGGAACCGGCATGAGTGGGCAGCGCCTGTGGAGGGCCTGTTAAAAATGTAATGGTGTTTCTCTGTCCAGCAGGTTGGGACTAAACACACTTCTCTGTTCCGATGGAAGAAACACGCGGCAGTAATTAAAGTTTTAGTCGCCTGGTCACCGGCTGGTTCCTTTTATTCGGGTTGAAATCACCGTTAAGGCGAGGAGCGAGCGTTCACACGTCCCCACGCTGCTTCCATGGGAATTACAGTTAGATGAAGGATAAGAGGTTTATGAACGCGCTGCGTATATATTTATAATAATGAAATGAACAGCGAGCGAATCATCCCGTGCCACCTCCTGCCCAGTACGAGCGGCGAGAGTCCCCAGGTGTGGCACAGACTGAGCAGCCATTGACCCCGGAGATCATGAGAAGATTGCTGCTGATGACATCTCGCGCTCCCTCGCACTCGATCCACTTTCAATCCGAGGGGAGGAGCAGCCAGACTAAGACAAAGGCACAACCTGAGGGGCATGTGACATCTTGCAAGAAATCTAAAAACTAAAAGTGATCAGAAGTGCGATGTGACATTTCACCCAAAATTCTACAGGTGACTTCGCCCGAAACCACGGCGCTTGGCTATACGGACGCCACTCCCTCGCTGCAAAGTGGTGAAGAGCCGTTCTGGCCGGTGAAAGTGGAGAAGGTCTCCATCATAGCAGCGTTGCCAGTACCAGACATGAAATAGCGCCAGTCGGTTCTGCTGAGGTTCCGACTCTTTTTAAGGAAAACCGCACGAGCTAAAGGCAACTAATGAGCCTGGTGGTTAATCAGCGAAATAACGAAGGAAAATGAAATTTGTGCAGCATAAGCAGGGACGGCGATTTATCACTGCGTGTTACTGCGGGGCTTCGGGGGAGCGGGGTGCGTGAGTGTGTGTGTGTGTGTGTTTTCTTATTAACAGATGTAGGAAAATGGGAACGAGGCAGTACTGCTGACACGCGAGGAAACAGAGGCGCCATATTTCCACCTGTTGCAAAGCGAGAAATGAGCAAACTGTGTGAGATCTAATGAGCAAAAAACCTAAATGTGCTTTATTAGGTAACAGAGCTCGCCGGGGGAAGGGGGCAATGTCAGCGCAGCTCCGTCCATCACAGATACTGTACAACTGTCCCATTTAACCAGCGGGTGGGGGGACGAATGGTCGCTAGTCACAGGGTCACACTTCACGCCGTGACGCAGCGCTCCATCAACGACAGAGTAAATAAATGCCGGGCACCCACAATCCCGCAGCGTTCAGTTCTGAGCCAGGCTAATACCAAACTCCAATTCGTTGTCCTCCACAGGTCCTCCAATCCAACAGTCACATGCGCATGGAAATAGAGGTCAGGTTCAAATTCAAAGAAATGTTGACAATTTCAGAAACATTTTTGGTGGGCAAGTCTATCAAAATACTTTTGAATATTCAGTATTATAATATCCCTTTCTATTAAACGGACTAAAATAATTCCAAGAACACAGGGAGTCAACAACGATCCTTCCTTACTCAAAGTCACCCTGGTCACCTGACAACCCACCATCACCCTCTAGAGTTGCTTTTAAATATCATGATGAAATCATTTTAGTTGTCACAAGCAAGCCTGTTTTCTCGATTTAACTTTTTCTATGTAAGAAATTGTACAGGGTGGGCCATTTATGTGGATACACCTTAATAAAATTGGAATGGTTGGTGACATTAACATCCTGATTGTGGCACATTAGTATATGTGAGGGGGCAAACTTTTCAAGATGGGTGGTGACCATAGTGGCCATCTTGGATCCAATTTTTGTTTTTTCAATAGGAAGAGGGTCATGTGACATCAAATTTATCGGTAATTTCACAAGAAAAACAATGGTGGGCTAGGTTTTAACGGAACTTTATTCTTTCATGAGTTATTTACAAGTTTCTGACCACTTATAAAATGTGTTCAATGTCACCAACCATTCCCATTATATTAAGTTGTATAGATATAAATGGCCCACCCTGTATATCAGTTTATCAATACATGATTGTCCACACATTCGTATAATTGTATAGATCTAAACGTTCCTAAAAAAGAGTGCAGAATTGAGGGGGACCTAGAATATTTGTCATCGTCATTTTAGGCCGAGGTCAGCTCAACATGATGTGTTTTTGTTGAAGGGTTTGTATCATGCCATAGGCATCCACTCTGTCTATCTCTGTCTGCTGCTCCATGCCACCAGATCTATAAAATGAACAGTGAACTGAATACTTAGCTAAGTGTCAAGTGATTCGAACCCCAAAACAGCAACCAGAACCATGTGGCCCCGCCGACAAGGAGGTGAAAAAGAGTGACGATAAAAATTGCCACTAATGCGGTGCTCCCTCAAGGTCTCTCTCCTTTTGGCGTCATAGCCTTGAGATTTCTCACTGCTCTCTCACTCACCCAGGTTGGAAAAGTAGATTCGTTACATCACTCTTATTATGTCGAATAAAAAAAAAAAAAACAGGAGTGACACGGGTCACGCACCGTCCATAATTAACTGTCCGTCGTTCATCCTCACACGCTGGACCAAGACGTCAGCTCATTAGACGGGGAAAGAAAGGGACAGAAGAGCGCCGAGGGAGCGAGTCTGACCCCCCGAAAGGTGAGAAATGAGACCCGTGCCTCTGCTTTGTGTGGGAGTGATCGAGCGAGAACCCCGCCAGTCGCCTGCCCTCCCCCCGGGGGCCCCAGGTGTAGGTGGACGGCGACTCGGGCCGAGAATTGGAGAGCCTCTGCTTTTCAGAAAGGTTATTCTGGGAGTGTGAAAGAGTGGCGGATCTCGTCGCGGCCCCCGCGTGTTTCGCGGAGGCTTATGTAGCATGACCCTCCGAAATGAAATTCTCCGCTGGCCGGCGACAGTCGATTAATTTGTGGAATGAACCTCGTTGCGAGGCCTGCCCCCTCCCCAAGGGAGGAAAAAAGGGGCCATTCTCAGCCGCCGTGCCCCCGCCAACTATATTTAATGCTGTTTATACTCCATCCCAGTGAAAAGTGATGCTGCTTTTTTCGGCACGCTGCACACGCCGCATCCTCCAAAGTGCCAGTTGTCCCCAAGGGCGAAAAGAAAGTTTTGCGGCCGCGCTGTTAATTACCACATTCATCCAGCAAAGGCAGCAAGATGAATACAATGCTTTTGGTAAAATGATTCCCAGCAAGCGCCCCGGGCCCCCAAGTGATCACTGGGAATTTAGAGCGGTCAGGTGGTGTCACGTACTCACGGAACAGCTGCCACCTGGTCGCGGTGGCTGGGCTTGAGCCATTATCCAGAGGCAACATCTGACTCCAGTTCAACTTCGACGAGATGTTTAGCAGCCAGGCCTTCAGCGACATAGAATCTGTAAGGCTGGGTACCGAACTTTGGCACTTTGGTGGAACGAAACGACGTTGCCAGAATTTGGGCTTGGGTTGCACACTGTAAAAAAAACCACACTGAAAAAGTCGTGGGAAAAAAAAGAAATATATGTTGGCTCAAAACGAAAAATATTCTCGAATAAGTGTCATCAAGGCAACGAGTATAACTGTGTTCTTGAAACGTGTTACTGAGTTCTGCGCACGTGAAGCAACAGAATCGTTGAACTTCCGCTGGCTCATCCATTGTGGTGAGTACTTCATGTTAACTGTCATAAATATTTAAATATATTTTTGTTATTGTTATTCAACAATCCAACAATCATATACATATTTTCTAGGATTGTTGAATAACAATAACAAAAACATATTGTTCGTCTACGTACCATCTGAGAAACGAACGTGTTACGACTTGAACTTGTTGTAGATACTGGACGTATATTTCTCAGGTGACATCCAGACGAACTATATATTTTGGTATATAATGTAGGGTTTTCTTTTTCATCCTTTTTGGAAATGGCGTCTGCGGGTTTTGAGCTGGCAAAACATTTTCTGACCGCCGTGGCATCCTGCACGCCTATTCACTTCTGGTGGAGGGGATTTTGGTGGAAGTACCGCTGACATACATTTTGCATATCAGGGTTTTTTCCCCAAGTATAAAACTAAATGCAGCGCCTATTTTGAATGTGATGAGAAAGTGAAAGTGAAGTCATTGTGAAACACTGCCGCACAGCACACGGTGACACAGCGAAATGTGTCCTCTGTATTTAACCCATCACCTTAGTGAGCAGTGGGCAGCCATGAGGGGCGCCCGGGGAGCAGTGTGTGGGGGCGGTACCCTCCCTCAGTGACACCTCAGTGGCACCTTGGCGTTTCGGGATTCGAACCTGCAACCTTACGACTACTTTAAGATGGTTCAAAAAGTACCGTTCAGTCACGTTATAACATTTAATTGGCATAATAGGCAGCCAAATTCAAAGGACTAGGCACATGTCATGTAACTAGTTGAGTGTTACAATGTGTGTTTCATTGTCATGGCCAACGCGCCTCCAGCCCGCTAGAGGGCGCCTCACCAGCCTGGGAGACGACGACCCGGAAGAGGAAATGGAAGCGGGCGGTGGCAAGTAGAAAAGTGAGGTAACCCCAAGGAGACAGGCCCGCTCTTTGTATGACTTTACTCACCAGAGACGCTAGCTCTCTCACCCACGACCCCAGATAATTGTGACTCCTGAAATACGACCTTTGCCTGCCCACGACTTTGAGAATTGCCTGATCCCCTGGAAACCACAAAAAGAACCCTGACCGGAACTTCCTGGCTACAACCTCTACCTGCCCCTGACCTCGAACCTACCTGACCCATCGGTTAAGACGGGATTCCATGCTCCCCTACCGTCCTGCCGCCCAAGACCTACTCCCGTCCAGTCCAAGATCCCGGACCATCCTGAAACCCGCCGTTTTCCGGTTCTCCTCTGCCCCGGTCCTTCCCAAAAATCCCGAACTGACTCCCCGCTGCATTGAAGCGCGTTCATTGCGTCCTCATTCCTCCGGCCCCGCTCGCCCAGTGTCCTCTACCGGTACGACGGCTTATCCCCACGCCCAAAGTATGTCTGCAAGTACATTTACATTTACATTACATTATTTATCCAGAGCGACTTACAATCAGTACAGGGACAGTCTCCCTGGAGCAATTTTAGGGTTAAGTGTCTTGCTCAGGGACACAATGGTAGTAAGCGGGATTTGAACCCGGGTCTTCTGGTTCATAGGCGAGTGTGTTACCCACTAGGCTACTACCACCCTAGTACGTCATCGAATTCCCCCTGTGACATTCATGTTAGTATGTGCACCTTCTTTGGGACGCTGAAAGTGGGTGTTGACTTCCTGACTCCACCTACTGGCTTCTGTATTAAAATAAAGCAACGCTGTTCATTCAAAGAATAAGTAAGTCATCTTTCCTCCTCCTGGTGCGGGGAAAGCTTGCCACAATAATATTTCAATTTGAATCTGCTTGTTGGCCTATCTAGGCACATTTAGTGCAGCATAGAACATAAAATTGACATAATGTTCCTTTCAGACCTGGGTCTACATTTAGACATGATCAGCACAACAACAAAATAGTCTGCACAACTTCAGCTGAACCAACAAAAAAATTTAGGTGCAACAGGTCACTGGACATTGGGCTCCAAAATTCAGCTGGCCACATTTAACTGTCACATTTTCATTATTAAACATAACTAGGGCCTGTTTTGTCTGCAATGCGAGGCACCATTATTACCTCAGTCAGATAAAAAGCCACCCTGACTCTGCACCACATATGATACTCAGGGTAGAATCCAGTATTTACTATAAGCATTCAGTTGCACCTTAATTAGACAAGTTTTGCACTAATCAGATTTAAATTGGTAGAAAGCGTCCATCCCTTGGTGGTATTGTAATGTAATGCCGCCTTGTGGCCACCTGGGCGGCGCTGTTGGCTGAATATATATACCTGCATTTTACATTTACCAGCATTTATCAGACACCCTTATCCAGAGCGACTTACAATCAGTATTACAGGGACAGTCTCCCTGGAGCAATTTAGGGTTAAGTGTCTTGCTCAGGGACACAATGGTAGTAAGTGGGATTCGAACCCGGGTCTTCTGGTTCATAGGCGAGTGTGTTACCCACTAGGCTACTACTACCCTCGCCAGTGCTTGTTGGTTGTCTGCTGAGGTTAACGCTGGTTAGTTAAGAGCCGTTCTTGCTCCTGTGCCCTGACTATCGGACATCTATCAGAGAGTTAAACCGTCACCGTGGCCTGTTTTTGTCCCCCCCTCTTTCAGCATCACACGGAACAGAGCAGGGAGCTCTGGCAGATGGCCACGGCTTTGTTTTTAGCTCCGTGGCTTTCCAGGTGCGTCTTTCCAGGGGGCGGGGTGCTGGTGTTTTTTCCTGTGTGAGGTATGAAGCATGCTGGGTCATCTCCCAGAAGTCTTCATTAGAGCGCACTGCTGCCTCAGCGCCGGGCTCGTCTGACGAGCCCACACCGCGAGTACATCGTGCGTCAGCCCGCGCCGAACCTCCGGCTCTTCCCGTTGGAAACGAGACCTCAACGTCACGCTTGCGCGTTGTTCCGCTGAGGCAAGTCCCACCAGGAACTTGTGTCACAGAGTAGGGTCTTCACTGATCCCCAGCTAATGAAGCTCCACCGCTGTCCGGCGGGAAATAAACAGGCCGCGTGCCGGAGAGAAACGCTGGTGTTTTTAGTTTAATGGCCAGATCATCTGGTGAGCTGTGGGGAAGCTGTAGGAGCGGAAGGAAGCGGAGATTAATGCAGACCCGCAATCACAGGCTGGGGATTCAAGATTTATTCAAAAACGCTTCCCCGCGTCTGGCAACAAATCCTCCACGCGGTTCCGGGGGGATCGGGGATGCCGATCTCGAGATGTCGCATCTCCATTCCATCTCCACAAGCTTGTTACACACAAACCGACATTTCACGGCCACATCAGCGCGCTGCCTCGTCCCAGAGGACAATGGCCGCGTTATCACCTGACGCGTGGAGGCCAGGAGGGCTTAATAAGAGGGGAGAGAACAGCAGCGAAAGGATGAAAGAAGAAAGCAGACGAATCAATTTCAAAAAAAAAGAAAAAAAAAATGAGTGGCAGCGCGTTAGACCGCCTCGGGTACCTCGAGATAGAGCGCTTTTAATTTGAACATTTCTATTGACAGAAAAAAACCCAAGAGTTATCGCTCCCTTTCTCAACGCCCACGGCGTTTAAACAGCTCTCACGCGGATGAATGCGAGGACACTTACGCGTGAGGGGAAAAAAAATATCACTCAGCCGTCTGCTGGAGACGCACAATGGCAGTCGTTAAGGCAACCGGGTCGTCTTTTCATCGCGATACCGGGGCCTGACAACGTTAACTTTCATACATATTTCAATCGCCGCTAAGATCTGATCAGGGAAGATTAACACCTCGCGCTACAAGTTACGTTTTCTAAAACTGGCACGTGTATCACGATGGGCCTGTTTGCGTATCGATATTTAAAATAATCGGAATGATCGTGCGAATGGGAATCCTTTTAGGGAAATTGACACCCAGCGCACGTCCGGCACGGGCTTGTAGCTTTGTTCCAATGTTTTACCGAATCGGGCAGAGGCTGATAGCAGGAAATATTTTTCCCGTTTATATGGTGATTATCCATTTGAGGCCAGGCTTGATTCCCAGGGACCCTGCCGCGAGGAGCCGGGGGTTGTAGGTACTTGTAGCAATGCAAATATTGCCGAGAGTCATTTTGTGGCAGTAAACAGGCTGATTAATGACTGCGTGGTGCATCTTTATATCAATCTTTATATCAAAGGGTGTGCAAGTTAAGAAAGCAGAAGTGTATTTCGGGGACTAAGTTCTCACACGTGCTTTCAGAAGCACAAACGTCGCCATTGATTTGCTCTCCTTTCTGCGGCGGATGATGAATTAACTTGCTGATGCATCAAAGCGAGATGACAAACAAAACCCATCTGCCGCGCGTTTCATCCACAGGTGCTGTGGTTATTCAGGCCGTAGAGGCAATACAAGATGCAAACTGTCGAATTCCTCAGCCATCTCGGGTGCTTTTTTCATTTCGGGTGGTGGCTGCATCTTCCATCCTTTAACCCATGCGATTATTACTCTTCATGGGCAGTGGTGGCCTAGTGGTTAAGGAAGCGACCCCGTAATCAGAAGGTTGCTGGTTCGAATCCCGATCTGCTAAGGTACCACTGAGGTGCCACTGAGCAAAGCATCGTCCCCACACACTGCTCCCCGGGCGCCTGTCATGGCTGCCCACTGCTCACTCAGGGTGATGGGTTAAATGCAGAGGACAAATTTCACTGTGTGCACTGTGTGCTGTGCTGCTGTGTGTCACGTGTGACAATCACTTCACTTTCACTTTCATGCACATGGATGGCCTTCTTGTGTTCAATATGTGAGTGGGGTGAGGGTGCAATTAAGGCCCCGTCCACAGGAGAACGTTTCTCTGTTCTCTCTGTTTTTGGTTTCTAAAAAACAGTGGGGGCAGTGGTGGCCTAGCGGTTAAGGAAGCGGCCCCATAATCAGAAGGTTCGAATCCCGATCCGCCAAGGTGCCAGTGAGGTGCCACCGAGCAAAGCACCGTCCCCACACACTGCTCCCCGGGCGCCTGTCATGGCTGCCCACTGCTCACTCAGGGTGATGGGTTAAATGCAGAGGACAAATGTCACTGTGTGCACCGTGTGCTGTGCTGCTGTGTATCACAAGTGACAATCACTTCAGTTTCTATGAACTGTTGTAGACGCAGAGAACATCCTGAACGCTGTTTTAAACCCGCTCCACACCTGTAAGTAGAGCTTTAACTCCCCGCTCACCTTGCTCTCCTCTGCAATGAGTTAAACACGTCGTTGTTCTCCAGTCTCGTCGTCTCACTAGAAATGCAGAGAGGATTTCCCGTAGCGGCTGCAGCACGACCACGAACGTGTTATCCTCCATTGCAATCCGCCATATGTAGGATGCGTTTGGGGATTTTATACGTCAGGTTGGACCAATACGTCAGCGTTTCGAGAAAAAAAGCCGCTTAGTCATTCACAGAAATACGTGGAAAAAAGGTCCCATTCTGGGTCCCCTTAAACGGCGTGTCCATGTGGACGTAGGACCAGGTCGGATAGGCATTTTTGAGAAAACTGCTCTTGTGTGGATGAGAGAGGAAGCAAGAGAGTGTGGGACAGTCACAAGAACCTTGTTACGACTGTCCACTGTCTGTTCATCTCGGCATTATTCCACACTCAACTTCACCCAGCAATCAGGCACTGAATGATCGGCCACTCTGAGGCTAATAAGGTCTTTTTTTTTTCATAAATTGTCATATCCCACCATATTCTCATTGCTGACTCGGTTATGACAACAACTTTTCACAACAGCGATATGACAGCAATAGCTTCATGTAAATTAAATGTATTTGCAGCTAGTTGTTATGAGTAAAATAAGTAAAAGTAAAGCAGTTTAAGGTAGGAAAATGCAGCGATACCAGCGTGGGAGACAGCGGGTGAAACCGGAAACCGTTTTCATGCTGGCTCTCATATTGGATATTCATATTGCATGACTGTGCCAATGTTGGGTCCTTTTCAGAACACTATGTCCCTAAATGGCACTCTTTAAAAGCTGCCACCGACCCTGGACCTTCTGCGGTCCCAGTATCACCATGTGGGTGTCTCTCATGTTTCACATGTCGCCAATTTGATTTTAATGAATGTTAATTTTTTTAACCTTGATTTGCTATTTGATTTGCAAATCTCGGCCGCCATCATCAGGTGACTTGTGAAAATGGATACTGAGGAGGTGAAACGGAGGCTAGACTCTGGCGATTATGTTTCAAACCTGTTCATTTTGTCGCACATTTCCCTTTCTCAGCCAAAGCTGTACTTGTCGGCTCAGGTTGAGTCAGATTCTCAAGTCGGGCTCAGGCCAGGTCAGGGCTGACTTTTTAGGCCCCATTACATCTCTAGTCACCACTTCAGACACCTAATAATGTGTGTACACTCTTATAGTTCCTGTAGGCACATACTCTTTGCAAAGGAGACAAAAGAAAAAATGGTGAGAGATGCCTGCTGACAGCGGGAATAATTGGTTTTTCATATGCATTACCCCCGAGGAAGACCAATTCCATTTCGGCGTGTGGCTGCCTACATGTGTAGGCTCCCATTCAAGCTCAATTAATCAAATGGTGCTATCGATTTCCCAGTAAAGGCTGCCCCAATCCCGCCAGTGCCTGACATGGGCAACTTTGCAGGGCTTTAATGGCTGCTTGTGATGTCAGTTGCATAAAGCATGCAATTCAGCTGCGGTAATGGGACATGCAGGCCACTGACCCAGCAACCAAGGCATGGCGGCGAACATTAAATGAAATGCAGATGAAGTATTCACGGCCTTCAACTCTTCATGAAGTTCCTGTGCTGGATACACATTTTTTAATTCTCATGATTTTATAATAATTTTTAAAAAACATAATCAGTACAGTTCATTTATGGATTAATGGCTTAATAAGAATCTTTATATCGAGATACCAAAATATAAAGAGTTCATAAAGATGGGCCCTGCAGTGGGCTGGCGATTCGCCCTGCGCCCAATGTCCCTGGATGGACTCCAGAAGCTGCAACCCAGATCTGGATTCATAAATCATGAGTTACACTATTTATTTTCTCTGTATATACACATACAGTACAGGCCAAAAGTTTGGACACATCTTCTCATTCAATGTGTTTTCTTTATTTTCATGACCATTTACTGAATCCATTTACTGACCATTTACTAACCATCACTGAAGGCATCAAAACCATAAATGAACACATGTGGAGTTATGTACTCAACAAAAAGTGGAGAACTGGCCTCCACAGTCACCGGACCTGAACCCAATCCAGATGGTTTGGGGTGAGCTGGACCAACAAGTGCTAAACACCTCTGGGAACTCCTTCAAGACTGTTGGAAAAGCATTTCAGGTGACAACCTCTTGAAGTGTGCAAAGCAGTAATCAGAGCAAAGAAACTAGAATATAAAACATGTTTTCAGTTATTTCACCTTTTAAAAAAAAAAAGTGAAGTGATTGTCACATGTGATACACAGCAGTACATAAGTACATAACTCCACATGTGTTCATTCATAGTTTTGATGCCTTCAGTGAGAATCTACCAACGTAAATGGTCATGAAAATAAAGAAAACACATTGAATGAGAAGGTGTGTCCAAACTTAAGGCCTGTACTGTGTGTGTGTGTGTGTGTGTGTGTGTATAATTTTTTGCATAATTTTTGCATAAGATTTAATTAGTGAGGAACGTCTCTCCTCACTCAAGCTGGTTCTATTGGTTCAGGAACTCGTTTATAGTGCAGGGGATCCCGAGGGCGAGTCCTGAACTCAGTGTTCTGGGGATAAGTGTCATGTGTGCGAGTTGCTGTCAGGCTCCACTGTGACATCAAGTTGTCTCTCTTTACCTTGAAAGTTTTCACTCATTTCAAGGTCTTCAGTCGGATTCGTATGTGCTATTATTATAACTCCGTGTCCATTATTTGCTGAATTCATGCCTGGGAACTTTGGGTCTTTCAAACACAAATGATATTGTACAAAATTTGTACTAAGAACCTTAAAAAACGGTGGAACCGACCCATTTGGTCACTGCTAAGTAGGCTCCATGCTCTACTTCCCTGAAATCGCACCACTCATTTTCCCGCATTCCTTCCACCGGGAACATAACTCAACAAATTCCCTTTCATTCACAAGGACCAAGGTGATCCATTTAGCCTGTGACTGTATATGCTAGTAAAGCACAAATGTTGTACAACTGTGTGTTTGTGTGTGTGTGTGTGTGTGTGTGTGTGTGTATGGTGTAATTCCGAGTAATCTGGATTCTTCAAGATGCCTGCTTTCAACCGTATAATGTGGGACCACCAACGGCCACCCGGCAGATCTGGCCCGGCTCCTGTGTGGTGTCATGATTCATGATACTTTTCACAGTCTGTTCATTAATGATTTCTTGTCAATCAACCCTGCACACCTGTCTGTCACAGACTTGTGGGATGGTGGGAGTCTCGGCTTGGCATCGGTGCGTCTCCGGCATGGCAGGTTATATTTCATGTACTGAATTCATGTATCCGTTGAATTTCATATTTCTTCGTTCCAGGCGCAGAACCACTTCTCATGCCAGTTCTGCTGCACTTCATCAGAATAGTGTTCACACTCGCCCAGAAATACGAGCGTCCAGCTTGCGTTTTGCCATTTGTGCCATGGAGCATAAAGGCCTCGCTGATGACGTCCTTTATGACATCAACACTGCCGCAAAACCCGCTCCCTGGGCATTTTAATGTGACGCCAACAGCGTCACCAAAAGCCAAATTCAGCACACCAGCGTCTCAGCCGAGTCCAAGTCCTGCTGTGATGCAGCCGCCTCCCGCCCAGGAACCGGCCATTGTCAGGTTTTTACCAGTGAAGGACAGAGGGTCGGTGTCATTTTCAAATTTGTCATGGACTAATCGTCCAGGTCTGCAGCAGGTTATATTTTAGACATGTCAGAAGAATTAAAATGGCCGAGCCAAAATGAACACGTGGACGGGGACGTTATGGGATCTTGACGCATCACGTCTGAAATTCTCCACCACTAAACTTGAGACAGCGAGAACCTGACCACCAGCAGATTCACCACGAATCGCCTGCATGCGCGTAGCAGCCTTGATGCATGCGAGCCGAGGCATGTCACTAGCTTCACACCGTAAAATTAAACTGCATCTTCAATATGACTGTACGATGAGAGGCACAGTATACTTTTTGCCCACTTTGAAGTATATGCATAGTGATAATGATAATAATTCAGTACATTCAAAGTATATTTGGTGTATTAAATTCATATTTTTTGACTCTGAAAAAAAAAACGTACTTGAATCAACTGAACTCAGATCTTACACTGATTTGAATCATACAAACTCAAGCAATGATCTTTTTTTTCTTTTTGTACAAAAAGGTGGTATGAAGCCTCGTAATGAACAATATATTGCACATGTCACGCATGAATACAACGGAAACATCACGCGTAATGGTAAGTGGTTCGAGAATGTTCTGCAATGACGAGACCTGCTCTCCATGTCCGGACCATCATCATCATCAGCAGCAGCAGCAGCACACCCCTCTCAAGACCGTGCGCTGCGCTGCGATCCTCCCCAAATCACTTCTCATCGCTTCCCTGATCGATAGGCAGCGCTCTACTCCCACCTGCCGTCCCAAAAAAGCCACCGGACCGGCGGCGCGGAGCGGCTCAGGGCCCTGGGGACCCGAGGAGACGCGCGTTCCTGCCGTGGGCTCCGGTGCCACACGGGACTGCGATAATACTACTACTAATAATAATATTTTCCTATAATAACTCTCTGAAAGAAAGTCATCAATTTAAGCAAACGAAGATGCGTTAAATCAATTCATTCGATATCAAATTCGTCCACGGTCCCCCACGTCACGGTATTGCAGTCGGTGCAATTTCAACATCGGACATTAAAACCGAGCCTCTCCAAACTGAAAATGCGCACGAGCAGTCGCGCCGCACGACGCGTGATCCACGTCCGTGCAGACAAGTTCCCCGGGAATAAAACTGCGGGACGCGCATCAGCGCATCACCCCCACAAACTCCTCCGGAGCGTCCGGGCACCCCCAGCCTACCTTCCGAGGCGCAGAGCAGCGCCGCGAGCAGCAGCAGCACTTTCGGCGCGGGGCTCATATTCTCAGCCGCCGGGGATCAACGCACTTCTGCCGCCGGAGCTCCGGTGTCTCCGTCTCTCGGTGGCGCGCGCTCTCCGTCTGTGTGACGCGCGCTCCGGCTGCCTTCACTGCAGCATCAGCACCAGCATCACCGTCAGCAGCAGCGGCAGCGGCAGCAGCAGGTCTCTGTGGCCGTGTTGCCAGCCCTCGGTGAGATTCCGAGCCCCGTGGAGACGTGGAGAAAACGCGCCTGAAAACAACCAAAAAAAAAAAAACTTGTATCATCCGTCACGATCGATTAAATACGCAGGATCGATACCGACCGGTCCAGTTCCCTCGGCGCTGATCAGTCGTCTGAGCCGCGCTCCGACGAACGTAGCCGGGTTCGCGTAGAACGCTCCACTCTGGCAACCCTGCCCCAGCTTCTCCTTTGGACTCAAACTGTAACTTTCTCTCCTGAAACGGGTGTCTCTGCTTGGGTTGGAGACGTTGCCGAAGAAACCTTCCCAAAAAATGAACATTTCTACACATTTCATGCAACGAGACTACAGATTCAGATGAACATCCAGTATTAATGCGCCTGTTGACTGAACAACTGCATGTTTTTTAACAGCCTTTTGTTCCCTTGTACGACCCGGACAGACCTATAAAGAGACTATAAAGGGCAGTGATTACTTATTTGAGGCCATTAAACTGTTGAAGTGAAAGGTCAGTGCAGCTGCTCCTCATTTCCGTTCCGGAATCTTCCAGGAATAATGGTCTGCTAGTGTCACAATGGCCAAGAAAAGCTTTTAACTCTTGTTTAAACAAACGAGCAAATTTAAATGACGGTGGCAATGACAGTCATTTTCTCTTGGCGCAACAATGAGCACTGAAACGGAATCTGCATCATTTCTGCAAATTACAGTTAGTCACACTTTGTTGGACCTTTCACCATTATAGGGGGGCATTGATCCCTGAATGCAGGCGGTGTGAGGAGACTATTCTCTGAGTAAAAATGACTCTGCGGTGCGGCGAAAGTGGCTGAATGCTGTCGCAGCACCAAGGCTGATATACCAAAAGCCCTTTCTTTTTTTTTTTAACCAGCGCAATCATTTCCTTTAACTCAGAGTTGCAGTAACCTTTGCCTGAGTTTCTGTTTACCGGGTCCTGAATTCATCTTAAGTGAGCTTCTGCCCTGTTTGACCTTTGAACAGGGGACATTTCAAACTGCAAAATAAAAGTGGTGGTTGAGGGGCAAAGTAGCATGGGGAAAAAAGGACTGAGGTGTCTAAAGAGGCCAGTCCCCCACTGGGCTTCAACAGAACCATGAGTCAGATTATTATCATGTTATCATACCACATTTGACAAATTACTGACACTCGACAATCTCACATTTTACAGATGTTATCCTGTCACTGAAAAATCCCAAATTTTACAGATTGACATGTTATCATGTCACTGTAGAATCTCAATTCTTACATATTAACATGTTATCATGTCACTGTATAACATATTTATTATGTCAATGTATGGCATTATACAATCCCACTTGTTATGGATTACTACGTTATTATGTCCCTGTATAATCCTAAAAATTACAAATTAACTACAATTTACATATTATTAAAATTAACCTGCTACTGACAATCAAGAATCTCAAATTTTACAGATTGACATGTTATCATGTCACTGTAGAATTGTTCAATTCACAGCCAAGTGTTTGATCCTTAAGCAGATTGTAAAAAATACATCCAAAGTGTCCCACACCGTCTATTATGCTCGAGTCCTCAAAGACTGGGTGCTTACACCCCCTGATCATTTGAGGAGATGAGACTAGTGATTGCTGTGTTACCCATTAGAATAGATGACTGTAACCTTCTAAATAGCTTTATTTTTTTAATAGATTTTTGAAAAAAGCACAAACATGTGAAGTGGAAACACTGGAGATTTTTTAGACATGTTTTTTATGTGGTCATTCTAATCTAAATTATATTGGGAGTAGACTAGTTTCTTATGTCTACTCTCAATTGTTCAGATAATTAAGCAGTTACCCTTCAGATGCCCCTTTCTGAGTACAGAGTCTCAATTTTCGAAAATACGATGAACACTTTCTACTGCTGTACGCCTTGTCTTGCGCTTTTGGATTTCGATCCACCAGTTAATTACGTCGCTCATATGAATGCTATATATAGAATTGTAACGGATAGGTTGGTTTAAACACGGCATGTGGTTTTAAAGCCTGGACTGCTTTTCATTGCCTCCCTCTGCTGACATAGGATATTTGTCAGGCTGCTTTTAGGGCCCCTCTGCACTTTTATTTATAATATTTACACCACCCATTCAACAGAGGGCAAAAAACACCCAAAAGTGCAATCAATTTCATTTTAATCCAGATAATTGGATCTGAGGTTTGAAACAGTCTGTGTTGGTATTTGCACTATGCTAATATTTGATGTCTATTTTGAAAGTGACACGTGGGCGTGCCTTGCGGCGAACAGCTGGAGGCGAGCCCAAACCAAATCATGGCACTTGCAGGGAAATGCAGCGTGGAGGCCGGCAGCACATGGTGCGAGAGAGTGTGAGTATATGTCAGTATATCATATCATGGTGGGGCAGTGGTGGCCCCGTAATCAGAAGGTTGCCGGTTTGAATCCTGAGCCGCTGTCCCTACCCACTGTTCCCCGGGCGCCTGTCATCGCTGCCCACTGCTCACTCAGGGCGATGGTTAAATGCAGAGGACACATTTTGTTGTGTCACTGTGTGCTGTGCTGCAGTGTTGCACAATGACAGTCGCTGCACTTTCACTTCATTTATTACTTTGGAAGAGTAAACGCTATTAAAAACAGCCGTAACTTCAGTTACATATCTGGTTCGTCGTCAGAGTGTTCCTTCAACTGGAAACCCTGCTGCCATGCAGTGGAGACAGAAGCTTATAAATGCAGAAGCGGACACGGAGGTGAACCTGCGCTAATCCACTGGAGGCCTGAAAAAAAAATGGAAAACATGAATGAATTTATTTATTTGCTTATTTTTGTGACAGTTACGGAGACTAAGATGGAGAAAACCTTCGAAGAATCCAATACAAGCATTGCATCTTTAGCATTTGTTGCAGCAGGAAAAATGACATATGTTTGAGGAATCAGTTTTTGTTTTTTTTTTTTCAGTTTTGCCTCTTTTTAATTCCTGGCTGCTTTGTTCAGTATTGTCATTATCAAAAGCCACTTTATGAGATGCTCATTAACATGAGCAAGTGATATGAAAGAGTTCAACATAAACCTTCAGGACTGTTGGAAACCGTCCCCATTTTCTTACTTAAGGTGGTGGAGAGAAGCCAAAAGTGTGA